>NC_088413.1:15997634-16000657 GCF_034236695.1 Oncorhynchus nerka | reverse complement strand
ACAGACAGTAGAGTGAAGTGTGTGTACTCCAGAGGGAACAGACAGTAGAGTGAGTGTGTAGTGTGTGTACTCCAGAGGGAACAGACAGTAGAGTGAGTGTGAGTGAGTGTGTGTACTCCAGAGGGAACAGACAGTAGAGTGAGTGTGTAGTGTGTGTACTCCAGAGGGAACAGACAGTAGAGTGAGTGTGAGTGAGTGAGTGTGAAGTGTGTGTACTCCAGAGGGAACAGACAGTGTGTGTACTCCAGAGGGAACAGACAGTAGAGTGAGTGTGAAGTGTGTGTACTCCAGAGGGAACAGACAGTAGAGTGAGTGTGTAGTGTGTGTACTCCAGAGGAACAGACAGTAGAGTGAGTGTGAAGTGTGTGTACTCCAGAGGGAACAGACAGATGGAACAGACAGTAGAGTGAGTGTGAAGTGTGTGTACTCCAGAGGGAACAGACAGTAGAGTGAGTGTGTAGTGTGTGTACTCCAGAGGGAACAGACTCCAGAGGGGACAGACAGTAGAGTGAGTGTGTAGTGTGTGTACTCCAGAGGGAACAGACAGTAGAGTGAGTGTGAAGTGTGTGTACTCCAGAGGGGACAGACAGTAGAGTGAGTGTGAAGTGTGTGTACTCCAGAGGGAACAGACAGTAGAGTGAGTGTTAAGTGTGTGTACTCCAGAGGGAACAGACAGTAGAGTGAGTGTGAAGTGTGTGTACTCCAGAGGGAACAGACAGTAGAGTGTTAAGTGTGTGTACTCCAGAGGGAACAGACAGTAGAGTGAGTGTGAAGTGTGTGTACTCCAGAGGGAACAGACAGTAGAGTGAGTGTTAAGTGTGTGTACTCCAGAGGGAACAGACAGTAGAGTGAGTGTGAAGTGTGTGTACTCCAGAGGGGACAGACAGTAGAGTGAGTGTGTAGTGTTTGTACTCCAGAGGGAACAGACAGTAGAGTGAGTGTGTAGTGTGTGTACTCCAGAGGGAACAGACAGTAGAGTGAGTGTGTAGTGTGTGTACTCCAGAGGGGACAGACAGTAGAGTGAGTGTGAAGTGTGTGTACTCCAGAGGGAACAGACAGTAGAGTGAGTGTGAAGTGTGTGTACTCCAGAGGGAACAGACAGTAGAGTGAGTGTGTAGTGTGTGTACTCCAGAGGGAACAGACAGTAGAGTGAGTGTGAAGTGTGTGTACTCCAGAGGGAACAGACAGTGAGAGTGAGTGGAACAGACAGTAGAGTGAGTGTGAAGTGTGTGTACTCCAGAGGGAACAGACAGAGTGGTGTGAAGTGTGTGTACTCCAGATGGAACAGACAGTAGAGTGAGTGTTAAGTGTGTGTACTCCAGAGGGAACAGACAGTAGAGTGAGTGTGAAGTGTGTGTACTCCAGAGGGAACAGACAGTCAGAGGGGACAGAGTGAGTGTTAAGTGTGTGTACTCCAGAGGGAACAGACAGTAGAGTGAGTGAGTGTGAAGTGTGAAGTGTGTGTACTCCAGAGGGGACAGACAGTAGAGTGAGTGTGTAGTGTTTGTACTCCAGAGGGAACAGACAGTAGAGTGAGTGTGTAGTGTGTGTACTCCAGAGGAACAGACAGAGTGTGTGGGGACAGACAGTAGAGTGAGTGTGAAGTGTGTGTACTCCAGAGGGAACAGACAGTAGAGTGAGTGTGAAGTGTGTGTACTCCAGAGGGAACAGACAGTAGAGTGAGTGTGTAGTGTGTGTACTCCAGAGGGAACAGACAGTAGAGTGAGTGTGAAGTGTGTGTACTCCAGAGGGAACAGACAGTAGAGTGAGTGTGACGTGTGTGTACTCCAGAGGGGACAGACAGTAGAGTGAGTGTTAAGTGTGTGTACTCCAGAGGGGACAGACAGTAGAGTGAGTGTGTAGTGTGTGTACTCCAGAGGGAACAGACAGTAGAGTGAGTGTGTAGTGTGTGTACTCCAGAGGGGACAGACAGTAGAGTGAGTGTGAAGTGTGTGTACTCCAGAGGGAACAGACAGTAGAGTGAGTGTGAAGTGTGTGTACTCCAGAGGGAACAGACAGTAGAGTGAGTGTGTAGTGTGTGTACTCCAGAGGGAACAGACAGTAGAGTGAGTGTGTAGTGTGTGTACTCCAGAGGGGACAGACAGTAGAGTGAGTGTGTAGTGTGTGTACTCCAGAGGGAACAGACCGTAGAGTGAGTGTGTAGTGTGTGTCCAGAGGGAACAGACTCCAGAGGGAACAGACAGTGAGAGTGAGTGTGAAGTGTGTGTACTCCAGAGGGAACAGACAGTAGAGTGAGTGTGAAGTGTGTGTACTCCAGATGGAACAGACAGTAGAGTGAGTGAGTCTGAAGTGTGTGTACTCCAGAGGGAACAGACAGTAGAGTGAGTGTGAAGTGTGTGTACTCCAGAGGGAACAGACAGTAGAGTGAGTGTGAAGTGTGTGTACTCCAGATGGAACAGACAGTAGAGTGAGTCTGAAGTGTGTGTACTCCAGAGGGAACAGACAGTAGAGTGAGTGTGAAGTGTGTGTACTCCAGAGGGAACAGACAGTAGAGTGAGTGTGTAGTGTGTGTACTCCAGAGGGAACAGACAGTAGAGTGAGTGTGAAGTGTGTGTACTCCAGAGGGAACAGACAGTAGAGTGAGAGTGAGTGTGACAGTAGAGTGAGTGTGTGTGTACTCCAGAGGGGACAGACAGTAGAGTGAGTGTTAAGTGTGTGTACTCCAGAGGGAACAGACAGTAGAGTGAGTGTGAAGTGTGTGTACTCCAGAGGGAACAGACAGAGGGAACAGACAGTAGAGTGAGTGTTAAGTGTGTGTACTCCAGAGGGAACAGACAGTAGAGTGAGTGTGAAGTGTGTGTACTCCAGAGGGGACAGACAGTAGAGTGAGTGTGTAGTGTTTGTACTCCAGAGGGAACAGACAGTAGAGTGAGTGTGTAGTGTGTGTACTCCAGAGGGGACAGACAGTAGAGTGAGTGTGAAGTGTGTGTACTCCAGAGGGAACAGACAGTAGAGTGAGTGTGAAGTGTGTGTACTCCAGAGGGAACAGACAGTAGAGTGAG
>NC_088413.1:15935134-15995134 GCF_034236695.1 Oncorhynchus nerka | reverse complement strand
TCCCATTTCTACCTGTACGTTGAGCTGGAGTGCTTTACCTGTGGAGGTGCCGTGAAGGAGCCCCCTTCCTACTCTGTCTTGTTCCAGTTTCATCCGGTTGGCTGACTACCTGATGGTGAACACCATGCACATCCTGGCTGTGAACTCTGTGGCCAAACTACTGGCCGTCCTGCAGGACCAGATCCAACACACCCCCACACACGCTGTCATCCACAGCTGGGCCGACACCGATGCTGCTGGAGACGGAGGTGGAGCCACGGAGGACTCAGACAGGAAGGTACAACAAGACCGTTTCAGACCTCTGGTCTGGGACCCACAGCCGTTCCATGGGTCAGATCTATTCCAGAACTAGTCCACGTGATTCAACTAATCACCAAACCGTTGACCTGGTGACTCAGGTGACTCTCAGGTGAGGTTCAGAGCGGCTACATGAAGGTGGCTGTGGAGAGGTTTGACAAAGGCTTCAGGGACACTTCCTCAGACGGGGATGTAGCCTCATCCTGCACGGACTAAAAAGCAACTATGGAGCTAAACAGACACGGTTGGCTTAGTGTTTATTGACAACATTAATACATTTAAACAATGACCACCTTTTTGTCTCTCAAATACATTGTGCCAGTTGTTGATTAGCTATGAGTCAAAACGACATGGTATCAATAACAAGATACAACTAGGATTCTCCACATGGCAGCTCCACGGCTTCCAGCCCCTTCGATGGGCCAGCATCATTACGGTTTCAGCCAACTCATCTCAATGGAGATCCTCCAGTGGACCACTAGGCTTTCTGAAAGCAGAGGCCTGTTTAGGAGAGTTTAAAGCTACAGAGGGACAGTGTGTAACAGGTGTTATCGTCTGTCTTGTAGAATGGAGAAAACAGTCAGCTTTCTGAAAGCAGAGGCCTGTTTAGGAGAGTTTAAAGCTACACAGGGACAGTGTGTAACAGGTGTTATCGTCTGTCTTGTAGAATGGAGAAAACAGTCAGCTTTCTGAAAGCAGAGGCCTGTTTAGGAGAGTTTAAAGCTACAGAGGGACAGTGTGTAACAGGTGTTATCGTCTGTCTTGTAGAATGGAGAAAACAGTCAGCTTTCTGAAAGCAGAGGCCTGTTTAGGAGAGTTTAAAGCTACAGAGGGACATTGTGTAACAGGTGTTATCGTCTGTCTTGTAGAATGGAGAAAACAGTCAGCTTTCTGAAAGCAGAGGCCTGTTTAGGAGAGTTTACAGCTACAGAGGGACAGTGTGTAACAGGTGTTATCGTCTGTCTTGTAGAATGGAGAAAACAGTCAGCTTTCTGAAAGCAGAGGCCTGTTTAGGAGAGTTTAAAGCTACAGAGGGACAGTGTGTAACAGGTGTTATCGTCTGTCTTGTAGAATGGAGAAAACAGTCAGCTTTCTGAAAGCAGAGGCCTGTTTAGGAGAGTTTAAAGCTACAGAGGGACAGTGTGTAACAGGTTTGTTATCAGGTGTCTGTCTTGTAGAATGGAGAAAACAGTCAGCTTTCTGAAAGCAGAGGCCTGTTTAGGAGAGTTTACAGCTACAGAGGGACAGTGTAACAGGTGTTATCGTCTGTCTTGTAGAATGGAGAAAACAGTCAGCTTTCTGAAAGCAGAGGCCTGTTTAGGAGAGTTTAAAGCTACAGAGGGGCAGTGTGTAACAGGTGTTATCGTCTGTCTTGTAGAATGGAGAAAACAGCCAGCTTTCTGCCTGCATCCTTCTAAAAACCTTTACTAAACGGAATAGTGGGTTCCTTTTGTTGTGACAATCCCTTCCCCTTTAACTGTGTATTAACCCCTGTGTGTGTGTGTGTGTGTCTGTGTGTGTGTGTGTCTGTGTCTGTGTCTGTGTGTGTGTGTGTGTGTGTGTGTGTGTGTGTGTGTGTGTGTGTGTGTGTGTGTGTGTGTGTGTGTGTGTGTGTGTACCTCAGGCTACAGAGCCCACAGTGGAGGCTGTTCATCTTCTACCCATGTTTGTGTCGGAGCTGATGCTGGAGACCCACGCTCTGACCTATGAACCCTCCGTAGACGTCTTCCAGGTCTGTAACCCCTGACCTCTCACCTTTCAGCTCACCGAAGATGTCATCGTTCTGCAACATGTCAATATGGCTCTGAATGTGTTACTTTTTTTGTTTGTAACAATGTATCTCTCTCTCTCGCTCTTTATGCTGTGCCTGTGTTTTTGTTTGAGTGTCTGTGTGTGTGTCTGTGCGTGTGTCTGTGCCTTGTGTGTGCCTGTGTCTGTCTGTGTGGGTTGTGTGTCTGTGGGTGTCTGTGTGTCTGTGTGTGTTGTGTGTCTGTGTGTGTTGTGTGTCTGTGGGTGTCTGTGTGTCTGTGTGTGTTGTGTGTCTGTGCGTGTGTCGTGTGTGTGTGTTGTGTGTCTGTGCGTGTGTGTGTGTGTGTGTGTGTGCCTGTGTGTGTGTGTCTGTGTGTTTATTCCCCTAACAGGAGTGTGTGTCAGAGATCATCTCTAGGTTCCAGGAGACGGTGTTGTCATTAGTTGTGCTGGTGACTGACTCCTACTTTGATGCCTTCACTCAGCCCATGATCAACAGCAAGGTGTGAAACACTACCACTGACTAATTAGCATAAAAAACTGTTTTTTGTTTGTTGCTGATAGCTAGGTGAGACAACTACACCTGTTATAGTGAGTACATTTTTCCTCAAAGTAGCTATCAGCAAAGTCCGTGCTTGTAGGAACAAGTCCAGTGCAGGTCTTAGTTCACCAAAGACAAGGCTGTTATTTAGTTTAGTTGTGTTTTGGGGACAGTTTTCCAGACACAGATTTAACCTAGTTCTAGAATTAAAAGTATTCCACACCATTCGTGAAGAATCTTCATGATAACGTTCTGTTCAGTATTAGTGTTGGTCTGTGTCCAGGAAACCATCCTAAATGTTTTAATAGTCTGTATTCCACTACAAGATGGCATGGTTGTCATTCAGTTAGTAATACTATCCTATCATAACATGGTTGTATTCCACTACCATTCAGGTAGAGGAGATGTAATACTATCCTATCATAACATGGTTGTATTCCATTCAGGTAGAGGAGATGTAATACTACTATCATTCATGGTTGTATTCCACTACCATTCAGAGGAGATGTAATACTATCCTATCATAACATTCCAACATTGGTTGTATTCCACTACCATTCAGGTAGAGGAGATGTAATACTATCCTATCATAACATGGTTGTATTCCACTACCATTCAGGTAGAGGAGATGTAATACTATCCCATAACATGGTTGTATTAACCATTCAGGTGGAGGAGATGTAATACTATCCTTCATAACATGGTTGTATTCCACTACCATTCAGGTAGAGGAGATGTAATACTATCCTATCATAACATGGTTGTATTCCACTACCATTCAGGTAGAGGAGATGTAATACTATCCTATCATAACATGGTTGTATTCCACTACCATTCAGGTAGAGGAGATGTAATACTATCCTATCCTATTCATAATTCAGGTAGAGGAGATGTAATACTATCCTATCATAACATGGTTGTATTCCACTACCATTCAGGTAGAGGAGATGTAATACTATCCTATCATAACATGGTTGTATTCCACTACCATTCAGGTAGAGGAGATGTAATACTATCCTATCATAACATGGTTGTATTCCACTACCATTCAGATGTAATACTATCCTATCATGGAGGAGAGGAGATGTAATACTATCCTATCATAACATGGTTGTATTCCACTACCATTCAGGTAGAGGAGATGTAATACTATCCTATCATAACATGGTTGTATTCCACTACCATTCAGGTAGAGGAGGTAATACTATCCTATCATAACATGGTTGATTGTAGATGTAATACTATCCTATCATAACATGGTTGTATTCCACTACCATTCAGGTGGAGGAGATGTAATACTATCCTATCATAACATGGTTGTATTCCACTACCATTCAGGTGGAGGAGATGTAATACTATCCTATCATAACATGGTTGTATTCATTCACTATCCATTCAGGTGGAGGAGATGTAATACTATCCTATCATAACATGGTTGTATTCCATTACCATTCAGGTAGAGGAGATGTAATACTATCCTATCATAACATGGTTGTATTCCACTACCATTCACGTGGAGGAGATGTAATACTATCCTATCATAACATGGTTGTATTCCACTACCATTCAGGTGGAGGAGAAGACGTATCCTGTCATAACATGGATTTGTGGTGAGGGTCGGTCCTGGTCTGGAGGCCATGTTAGAGGATGATAAACACCTCCTAAACATCATCCTTGACATCAAGGTCAGCATTCTGTGTCCTTTTTAAAGGTCATTTGAATTAGCTAAGTGGATGGTAATTGTCTTGGACATTTTGATGTCAACTTAGTGTCTATTATGTTCCCTAATGCCAAAGCTCTTTAAATCTGTTGTGGGAGTTAAATGACTTTCACAGTTCAGTGTTTTGTTGTCTTGCCTCTTCGTCCTTGTGCCCTGATTCCCTGACTGTTGGTCTAACTGGCTGCCTCATTAAGAAGTTTGTTTTGTTGTCTCTCCTCGTCTCCCTCTTCCTCCTCCTCTCGCTCCCTCTCAGCAATCGCTCCAGTTTGCGTTTGACTCGTCTCCCTCTTCCTCCTCCTCTCGCCAGCGTGTGACGCGCGCACCTTTGAGAGCTTCCGCGTCTTCTACAGAGAGAATGAGAGTCTGGACCTGGACGCGCTCAGAGATCAGGATCACGGTACCGTAGCAACGCTCTTCATCATCGTCACCAACATCATCAATTCAATGAACTTACCAGGAACAGAGACAATGGATTAGCCAAGGCACTTCTTTTCAGTATATAGCTTTGAGTTTCTACATTCAACACAGATACCACAGCAGCATATCCATTTTGTCTCAGTTCATTCAGACCTTTGGATCCAACGAGGTCCTTTAGGCGTTTTCTGTATATTTCACAGTGGCAGATCAACACTCCACCATCTCTCTTTTTAAACGGTCTAGAGAGCCATCATGTGACTCGGTACCCTGTCCTGTTCCCTGTAGGAGTGGCGTTCTTTCTCTGAGAGTCTGAAGAAGTACCACAGAGAACATAAAGAGGCCCTGGCCATCAAACAGAAGAGGCACCTGGGCCTGCTGCTGGTGGACACCACTCTGCTTAAAGGGAAGCTCCTCCCCTCACCACTACGCTGTCTGGAGGTAGGAGGAGAGGAACAGTGTTACCAGTGTTAATAACCCCTACAGCCCGGGCCTTTACACTGTGGAGATCTGAAACTTATTCATTGGTATTAGCAATATGTACAAATATAAACTTCCACTTAGCCTATCAGAGGGCGAGTTAGAGCTATTACCAAATTGCTTACAAATGTCAAATCCTATCGGTTCTCCACAAGTCCATAGGGCTTAGGATCAAGTGGTGGATTTGGGATTGGGCCGTCCATCCACCCACTGACCAACATTAACGCCTGTGCTGCCCCCCCCACCCCTCTCCTCCAGGCCATCAATGACATGCTCCCCTGCTGGCCAAGAGAAAGATCGACGCCATCATCGCTGAGGCTCAGGATGCCCAGTTCAAACTGGAGTTCATCCCCTCTGCAACTACAGAGTTCGTCAACTCCCTCACCTTCCTAGAGGAGATACAGGAGCGGGTAAGAGACGGTTTTGTCTAGCCTCTTAGTCGGCCCCATCCCGCATGCGGTATCGTTACTACAGCCTCAAGCTCATTAGCATAACGCAACATTAGCGATTTTTTAAAATCGCAAATGAAACGAAATAAATATGCCTGTTCTCAAGCTTATCCTTTTCTTAACAATCCTGTCGTCTCAGATTTTCAAAATATGCTTTAGAACCAGAGAAAATCACTAATTTGTGTAAGAGTGGTGATAGCTAGCTTAGCGTTAGCATTAGCATTTAGCACGCAACATATTCACAAAAACCAGCCAAGGAATCAAATAAAATAATTTACCTTTGAAGAACTTCAGATGTTTCAATGAGGAGACTCTCAGTTACATAGCAGATGTCCAGTTTTTCCTGAAAGATTCTTGTGTAGGACACATCGTTCCCTTTTGTTACTATGCATATGGCTACCGAAACTAACCGAAAATTCAGTCACCTACATGTCGAACTTTTTTCCGAATTAACTCCATAATATTGACTGAAACATGGAAAACGTTGTTTGAATCAATCCTGAAGGTGGTTTGTCATATTTCTCTCCGTTGAAAGAACCGTCCTTGTAGCCTGGTTTGTTCTGAGATTTGAATGGAAAAATACCGGGACCTGACTTTTGCGCACCAATTGCCACGCAGCCACCTAGCGGGACACCTGGTAAATGTAGTCTCTTATGGTCAATCTTCCAATGATATGCCTACAAATACGTCACAATGCTGCAGAGACCTTGGGGAAACAAGAGAAAGAGTCCGTTGATTCCTGTCGCATTCACAGCCATATAAGGCGATCATGGAAAACGTAGCCTCAGAAATCCTGTGCATTTCCTGGTCGGTCATACATCTTGGTTTTGCCCGAAACATTTGTTCTAAGGGACTCACAGTGAAAATCTTTGCATTTCTGGAAACGTAAGACTGTCTTCTTTCCAAAGCTATCAATTCCAAGCATATTCGAGCATCTTTTCGTGACAAAATATTGCGCTTAAAACGGGCACGTCTTTTTATCCAAAAATGAAATACTGCCCCTATAGGACTAACAGGTTAAAAGGGATACAGCTTTTGTAAAAATTGACCTTTTTCGTGGCAGATTAGGAGAATTTACGCAGTAGGATTAGGAAAATGCACATAGCAGGTTAGGAGAACTTACACAGTAGGATTAGGAAAATGAACATAGCAGGTTAGGAGAACTTACACAGTAGGATTAGGAAAATGAACATAGCAGGTTAGGAGAATTAGGTTAAGGTTGACGGTCACACAGAGCCATCATCTTCTTCATTCAAGAGACTGACTCCGTCCCAGAGTAGCGGACTCAAACCCAGAGTAGGGGACAGACCCAGAGTAGGGGACTCAGACCCAGAGTAGGGGACTCAGACCCAGAGTAGGCGACGCAGACTCAGAGTAGGGGACTCAGACCCAGAGTAGGGGACTCAGACCCAGAGTAGGGGACGGACCCAGAGTAGGGGACTCAGACCCAGAGTAGGGGACTCAGACCCAGAGTAGGGGACTCAGACCCAGAGTAGGGACTCAGAATAGGGGACTCAGACCCAGAGTAGGGGACTCAGACCCAGAGTAGGGGACTCAGACCCAGAGTAGGGGACTCAGACCCAGAGTAGGGGACTCAGGCCCAGAGTAGGGGACTCAGGCCCAGAGTAGGGGACTCAGGCCCAGAGTAGGGGACTCAGACCCAGAGTAGGGGACAGACCCAGAGTATGGGACTCAGACCCAGAGTAGGGGACTCAGACCCAGAGTAGGGGACTCAGACCCAGAGTAGGGGACTCAGACCCAGAGTAGGGGACTCAGACCCAGAGTAGGGGACTCAGACCCAGGGTAGCTGCTGACTCAGCCCCAGAGTACTTTGTCACCTTGTATCACACTGTAGTCATTGTTACATTACTCATTACCAAACTATTGGGAAAGATGACCAAGGGAGTCAGTAGTGTTGGGTTCATGTTGTCAGGTGAAAGTCTTTCTTGGATGTTTCTGGGAAATGACTTAGTCGAATTTCTGTTTTCAGCCAGCATGGCCCGCCTAGGAAAACATCTGGGGTAAACACTGACAGTTCTTTCATGGTCTGTGTGTTTGTGTGTCAGATGGAGTGGTTGGACGAGCAGACAGAGACCGTGTCCCAGATGTACAAGCTGATAGACTCCTACTCCGTGCCCAGCCCTCCTGAGGACTTTGCCGTCTATGCCACCCTGAAACCCTCAGTCACCGGCGTACGCAACGCCATCGACAAGGCCGTGGGAGAGAAGGACGCCAACGTGGACAAGTTCTGTGTCCACCTCCAACGGGACATCACCGACCTCAACAAGGAGGTCAAGAGGGTCAAACAGCAGGCTCAGGTAACTAGAGGTCAAGGGTCAACGCTCAGATGCATTGTATCACACTAGCTTCAGCATCACGCTAAGGGTCAGTGTTTGTCCCCAGATAGGCTTTATAAATAACCGTGGAAAAAGCTAAGAATGTAGACATTAGTCTCTGGATATGACAGTCATTTACAACTGGGTTCCTCTTCCCCAGGTCGTTGTGTTCTAAATCAACTGACCTGAAAAGATAATTTCGTCTGTCACAGTAGGGTAAATAGAGATGTGTATGGGTTTGATCCAGACCAGGGAGGGACAACTTTGATGGGGTTTGGAGCCATTAAAAATCTGAACTCATAGTGAGTGGCCGCTGTGGCTCGCGGGTCTGCATACCCACATCCAGGGAGGGGCGTCAGGTAGCCTAGTGGTTAGAGCGTTGGACTAGTAACCGGAAGGTTGCAAGTTCAAACCCCCAAGCTGACAAGGTACAAATCTGTCGTTCTGCCCCTGAACAGGCAGTTAACCCACTGTTCCTAGGCCGTCATTGAAAATAAGAATTTGTTCTTAACTGACTTGCCTAGTTAAATAAAGGTAAAATAAACATCCATACCCAAGCACACAGGCAGAGCCGGCCCTAGCCTTTTTGGGGCCCTAGGTGACATTTTGCTGCGAGTGAAACAGTTGCCCGTCCCTGACCCATGTATAACTGTGTGTATGTGTTGATCTCTGCTCCCCAGAACAATCAGATCATGGACATCAATGCTGAGCGTCCCAAGGTCCGTCTGCTGCTGGACGAGGTCCAGGTCTCCATAGACGAGCTGCAGAACCAGGCCTTCCAGTACAAGTCTTTCCAGAAGAACTTCAAGGTTCTACTATACTATACAATACTATACTATACTATACAATACCATACTATACAATACAATACAATATTCTACAGTACCATACTATACCATACTATACTATACAATATAATATTCTACAGTGCCATACTATACCATACTATACTATACAATACTATACTATACTATACAATACCACACTATACAATACAATATTCTACAGTACCATACTATACCATACTATACTATACAATGCAATACCATACTATACTATACAATACAATATTCTACAGTGCCATAGTATACCATACTATACTATACAATACAATACAATATTCTACAGTACCATACTATACCATACTATACTATACAGTACAATACTATACAATACCATACTATACATTACCATACCATATAATACAATAACATACTATACAATACAATACCATACTATACAGTACCATACTATACAATACCATACTATACTATACAATACTATACACTACAATACCATACGATACCATACTATATCATACTATACAATACTATACAATACCATACTATACCATACTATACTATACAATACAATATTCTGCAATACAATAATATACAATACCATACTATATCATACTATACCATACTACACAATACAATATTCTACACTACCATACTATACAATACCATACTATACCATACTATACTATAGAATACAATAATATACAATACCATACTATATCATACTATACAATACTATACAATAGCATACTATACAATACCATACTATATGGTACTATACAATATTCTACAATACTATACAATACTACACCATACTATACGATGCCATACTATGCAATACCATACTATACGATACCATACTATACTATACAATACAATATTCTACAATACAATACTATACAATACCATACTATACTATACAATACAATATTCTACAATACCAGGCTATACAATACCATACTATACGATACTATACAATACGATATTCTACAATACTATACAATACTATGCAATACCATACTATACCGTACTATACCATACTATACCATACTATACAATACAATACTATACAATATCATACTATGCTATACCATACTATACAATACTATACCATACTGTACAATACAATATTCTACAATACCATACTATGCCATACCATACTATACAAAACAATATTCTACAATACCATACTATACGATACCATACTATACCATACTATATTATGTAATACAATATTCTACAATACTATACAATACCATACTATACCATACTATACAATACAATACCATACTATACCATGCTAAACCATACTATACAATACAATATTCTACAATACCATACTATACTACACCATACTACCCTATTCAATACTATACAAGGGGATACTATATAATACGATACAATACCATACTATACAATACAATACTATACAATACTTTACAATACTATACTATGCCATACCATACTATACCATACTATGCTATGCAATGCAATATTCTACAGTGCCATACTATACCATACTATACTATACAATGCAATATTCTACAGTACCATACTATACGATACCATACTATACCATACTATACAATACAATGTTATACTATACAATACCATACTATACAATACGATATAATACAATACCATGCTATACAATACCATACTATACCGTACTATACCATACTATACAATATTCTACAATACAATACTATACAATACAATACTATACGATTCAATACATAGATGCCGAGAAATAGGATACAGTACGTCTTCTGACCACCAGAGGACAGCAAAACACCACCTTTCACCATTGTTCCTTGAGAGAAACAGTATAGTTAAATATAGAGTAACTTACTGTTGTGCGTTTAAGTATCTTCCCTTTGGCACTTTTTCACACCTGGATGTGCATTGATTGAGGCAATTCAGATTAGGTGTCTCTTTCAAAGGATGCCTATATTCTCTATCCCTCATTGACCCCTTTCTCCCTGGCCTTGGCACCCGTCTTGTCCACTACCCTCAAGTAGAGTCACCCCTCTCTGACTTCTAACCCCTTGCCTCTGTAGGTTGAGGTGACTAAGTACGAGGCGTTAGTGGAGGTGAGTGACACCTCTCTGACTTCTAACCCCTGACCTCTGTAGGTTGAGATGACTAAGTATGGGGCGTTAGTGGAGATGAGTGACCCCTCTCTGAGCTCTAACCCCTGACCTCTGTAGGTGGAGGTGACTAAGTATGGGGCGTTAGTGGAGATGAGTGACCCCTCTCTGAGCTCTAACCCCTGACCTCTGTAGGTGGAGGTGACTAGGTATGAGGCGTTAGAAGAGCTCAGTGACCACTCTCTGACCTCTAACCCCTGACCTCTGTAGGTGGAGATGACTAACTATGAGGCGTTAGTGGAGATTAGTGACCCCTCTCTGAGCTCTAACCCCTGACCTCTGTAGGTGGAGGTGACTAAGTATGGGGCGTTAGTGGAGATGAGTGACCCCTCTCTGAGCTCTAACCCCTGACCTCTGTAGGTGGAGGTGACTAAGTATGGGGCGTTAGTGGAGATGAGTGACCCCTCTCTGAGCTCTAACCCCTGACCTCTGTAGGTGGAAGTGACTAGGTATGAGGCGTTAGAAGAGCTCAGTGACCCCTCTCTAACCTCTAACCCCTGACCTCTGTAGGTGGAGGTGACTAAGTACGAGGCGTTAGAGGAGCTGAGTGCAGAGGTGAAACTGAAACAGCTGCTGTGGGACTCTCTGGAGGAGTGGGACGCCCTGCAGGCCGGCTGGATGGAGGTACAGTATGGAACCATGCAGGGGGTTAGATATCACACACACGACACTGTGTTCCCTACCATACACTTCTGACAAAGGGGATTGTTCCTCTATTCTTCGCTGTCGCAAAGTCTCACCTTTTCCATTCTGACCACACTGCAAAAGTTAATACGATTTTGTCCGAAAATGAGGCGACAGCAACATATTCTAACTGCCTGTGTGTCTTCCTTCTCAGTGTATGTAATAACAGTAGTATACTCCACGTGTCTTCTCAGTGTATGTAGTAACAGTAGTATACTCCACCTGTCTTCTCAGTGTATGTAATAACAGTAGTATACTCCACGTGTCTTCTCAGCGTATGTAGTAACAGTAGTATACTCCACCTGTCTTCTCAGTGTATGTAATAACAGTAGTATACTCCACGTGTCTTCTCAGCGTATGTAGTAACAGTAGTATACTCCACCTGTCTTCTCAGTGTATGTAATAACAGTAGTATACTCCACCTGTCTTCTCAGTGTATGTAGTAACAGTAGTATACTCCACCTGTCTTCTCAGTGTATGTAATAACAGTAGTATACTCCACCTGTCTTCTCAGTGTATGTAATAACAGTAGTATACTCCACCTGTCTTCTCAGTGTATGTAGTAACAGTAGTATACTCCACCTGTCTTCTCAGTGTATGTAATAACAGTAGTATACTCCACCTGTCTTCTCAGTGTATGTAATAACAGTAGTATACTCCACCTGTCTTCTCAGTGTATGTAATAACAGTAGTATACTCCACCTGTCTTCTCAGTGTATGTAATAACAGTAGTATACTCCACCTGTCTTCTCAGTGTATGTAATAACAGTAGTATACTCCACCTGTCTTCTCAGTGTATGTAATAACAGTAGTATACTCCACCTGTCTTCTCAGTGTATGTAATAACAGTAGTATACTCCACCTGTCTTCTCAGTGTATGTAATAACAGTAGTATACTCCACCTGTCTTCTCAGTGTATGTAATAACAGTAGTATACTCCACCTGTCTTCTCAGTGTATGTAATAACAGTAGTATACTCCACCTGTCTTCTCAGTGTATGTAATAACAGTAGTATACTCCACCTGTCTTCTCAGTGTATGTAATAACAGTAGTATACTCCACCTGTCTTCTCAGTGTATGTAATAACAGTAGTATACTCCACCTGTCTTCTCAGTGTATGTAATAACAGTAGTATACTCCACCTGTCTTCTCAGTGTATGTAATAACAGTAGTATACTCCACCTGTCTTCTCAGTGTATGTAATAACAGTAGTATACTCCACCTGTCTTCTCAGTGTATATAATAACAGTAGTATACCCACCTGTCTTCTCAGTGTATGTAATAACAGTAGTATACTCCACCTGTCTTCTCAGTGTATGTAATAACAGTAGTATACTCCACCTGTCTTCTCAGTGTATATAATAACAGTAGTATACTCCACCTGTCTTCTCAGTGTATGTAATAACAGTAGTATACTCCACCTGTCTTCTCAGTGTATATAATAACAGTAGTATACTCCACCTGTCTTCTCAGTGTATGTAATAACAGTAGTATACTCTCACCTGTCTTCTCAGTGTATGTAATAACAGTAGTATACTCCACCTGTCTTCTCAGTGTATGTAATAACAGTAGTATACTCCACCTGTCTTCTCAGTGTATGTCTCAGTGTATGTATAACAGTAGTATACTCCACCTGTCTTCACCTGTCTTCTCAGTGTATGTAATAACAGTAGTATACTCTCACCTGTCTTCTCAGTGTATGTAATAACAGTAGTATACTCCACCTGTCTTCTCAGTGTATGTAATAACAGTAGTATACTCCACCTGTCTTCTCAGTGTATGTAATAACAGTAGTATACTCCACCTGTCTTCTCAGTGTATGTAATAACAGTAGTATACTCCACCTGTCTTCTCAGTGTATGTAATAACAGTAGTATACTCCACCTGTCTTCTCAGTGTATGTAATAACAGTAGTATACTCCACCTGTCTTCTCAGTGTATGTAGTAACAGTAGTATACTCCACCTGTCTTCTCAGTGTATGTAATAACAGTAGTATACCCCACCTGCCCTTTCTCTCTCCCTCCCAGTGTAAGTTTGAGGAGTTGGACCCAGAGACTCTGAGTGCCCAGGTCAATAAATATGCCAAGTGTGTGAACCAGCTGGAGAAAGGCCTGCCACCCAACAGTGTGGTTCCACGACTCAAAGAGCACGTTGAGGGCATGAGTGGAGAAGGTCCAGTTGATGTGTGTTGTGTAGGATGATTCTCTCCAGTTGATGTGTGTTGTGTAGGATGATTCTCTCCAGTTGATGTCGATATGATGTAGGATGTCCAGTTGATGTGTTGTGAAGGATGATTCTCTCCAGTTGATGTGTGTGTGTTGTGTAGGATGATTCTCTCCAGTTGATGTGTGTTGTGTGTGGATGATTCTCTCCAGTTGATGTGTGTTGTGAAGGATGATTCTCTCCAGTTGATGTCGATATGATGTGTGTTGTGAAGGATGATTCTCTCCAGTGTGATGATGATTCGATGATGATGTGTGTTTGTGAAGGATGATTCTCTCCAGTTGATGTCGATATATGTGTGATGTGATGATTCTCTCCAGTTGATGTGTGTTGTGGGATGATTCTCTCCAGTTGATGTGTGTTGTTTAGGATGATTCTCTCCAGTTGATGATATGATGTGTGTTGTGAAGGATGATTCTCTCCAGTTGATGTCGATATGATGTGTGTTGTGAAGGATGATTCTCTCCAGTTGATGTCGATATGATGATGTCCAGTTATGTAGGATGATTCTCTCCAGTTGATGTCGATGATGTATGTAGGATGATATGATGTGTGTTGTGTAGGATGATTCTCTCCAGTTGATGTGTGTTGTGTAGGATGATTCTCTCCAGTTGATGTGTGTTGTGTAGGATGATTCTCTCCAGTTGATGTGATGTGTGTGTAGGATGATTCTCTCCAGTTGATGTGTGTTGTGAAGGATGATTCTCTCCAGTTGATGTCGATATGATGATGTGTGTTATGTAGGATGTGTTATGTAGGATGATTCTCTCCAGTTGATGTCGATATGATGTTGTGACAGAAGATTCTTTTTTGTTGATGTGTCTGTAGGATGATTCTCCAGTTATGCATGAGGGAACATGATTCTCTCCAGTTGACAGACTGACCAGGTGAATCCAGTTGGTGAAGTTGAGTTGTATGATTCCCTTATTGATGTCATGTGTGTTGTTAAATCCAGTTCAATCAGTGTATGATGAAGGATGATTCTCTCCAGTTGGAGGAGACATGTTAAAGATGGACTTCTGAGCCTTGAGACCATTGAGACATGGAATGTTTGTGTGTCATTCAGAGGGTGAATGGGTAAGACAAAAGATTTAAATGCCTTTGAACAGGGTATGGTAGTAGGTGCCAGGTGCACCAATTTGAGTGTGTCAAGAACTGCAACGCTGCTGGGTTTTTCATGCTCAGTTGACAGTTTCCTGTGTGTATGACAAGAATGGTCCACCACCCAAAGGACATCCAGCCAACTTGACACAACTGTGGGAAGCGATATGATGTGTGTTTGAAGTCACCAGTTGGGCCAGCATCCCTGTGGAACGCAGTTGATTCAACACCCTGTAGAGTCCATGTCCTGATGAATTGAGACTGTTCTGAGGGCAAATGGGGGTGCATGACTCAATATTAGTAAGGTGTTGCTAATGTTTTGTACACTCAGGGTGTGTGTGTGTTACCTGTTGCTGTGTGTGTTGTGTGTGTTACCTGGCTGTGTGGTGTGATGATAACGTGTGTGTCTTTTCTCCCTCCAGCTCCCAGTGATCACAGATTCTCGTAACCCCTGTCTGAAGGGCAGACACTGGGAGATTCTGAGGCCGTCATAGAGGCCAGTCTCCTGGAGGAACCTCAAACTCTGGCCTCTCTGGAGGGACTCATGTACCTCTCCAACATCTTCAGCTCAACAGTGTAGATGAACAGGAGGTAACACCCTCCTCTGCTATGACATGGACATACTGGAGGTTACATTTGAGTGTGTCCTCCCTCTGCTATGACATGGACATACAGGAGGTACCACCCTCCCTCTGCTATGACATGGACATACAGGAGGTAACATCTGCTATGACATGGACATACAGGAGGTAACACCCTCCCTCTGCTATGACATGGACATACAGGAGGTAACACCCTCCCTCTGCTATGACATGGACATACAGGAGGTAACACCCTCCCTCTGCTATGACATGGACATACATGAGGTAACACCCTCCCTCTACTATGACATGGACATACAGGAGGTAACACCTCCCTCTGCTATGACATGGACATACAGGAGGTAACACCCTCCCTCTGCTATGACATGGACATACAGGAGGTAACATCTGCTATGACATGGACATACAGGAGGTAACACCCTCCCTCTGCTATGACATGGACATACAGGAGGTACCACCCTCCCTCTGCTATGACATGGACATACAGGAGGTAACACCCTCCCTCTGCTATGACATGGACATACATGAGGTAACACCCTCCCTCTACTATGACATGGACATACAGGAGGTAACACCCTCCCTCTGCTATGACATGGACATACAGGAGGTAACACCCTCCCTCTGCTATGACATGGACATACAGGAGGTAACACCCTCCCTCTGCTATGACATGGACATACAGGAGGTAACACCCTCCCTCTGCTATGACATGGACATACAGGAGGTAACACCCTCCCTCTGCTATGACATGGACATACAGGAGGTAACATCTGCTATGACATGGACATACAGGAGGTAACACCCTCCCTCTGCTATGACATGGACATACAGGAGGTACCACCCTCCCTCTGCTATGACATGGACATACAGGAGGTAACATCTGCTATGACATGGACATACAGGAGGTAACATCTGCTATGACATGGACATACAGGAGGTAACATCTGCTATGACATGGACATACAGGAGGTAACATCTGCTATGACATGGACATACAGGAGGTAACATCTGCTATGACATGGACATACAGGAGGTAACATCTGCTATGACATGGACATACAGGAGGTACCACCCTCCCTCTGCTATGACATGGACATACAGGAGGTAACATCTGCTATGACATGGACATACAGGAGGTACCACCCTCCCTCTGCTATGACATGGACATACAGGAGGTAACATCTGCTATGACATGGACATACAGGAGGTAACATCTGCTATGACATGGACATACAGGAGGTAACATCTGCTATGACATGGACATACAGGAGGTAACATCTGCTATGACATGGACATACAGGAGGTAACATCTGCTATGACATGGACATACAGGAGGTAACATCTGCTATGACATGGACATACAGGAGGTAACATCTGCTATGACATGGACATACAGGAGGTAACATCTGCTATGACATGGACATACAGGAGGTAACATCTGCTATGACATGGACATACAGGAGGGTCCAACCACAGACTTGTTGATGTAGTTGTATGTATCCATTCTGTTGTAGCAGGTGAACCAGGCCAAACAGAAGCAGTACAGTAAAGTGTTTGACCCAGTCTGGTTCTCCTCTTCCAGGTGTCAGGACAGGCTTCAGGAGAGGCATCGCTGGAGACCATCCTTAAAAAGGTAGGAAAGACCCAGGAAGAACATGTTGTAGTTCTACTTCCTGTAAACTCAACTCAACCCCACTGTGTAGGTTGAGGATTCCTGGAAGACCACGGAGTTTCCGGTTCTCTCCCACCGGGAGTCTAAAGACCTGTTCATCCTGGGAGGAACTGATGACATTCAGGTGCTGCTGGATGACAGTACCATCAACATGGCCACGGTGGCGTCCTCTCGCTACGTCGGACCCATCAAGACCAGAGTAGACGAGTGGCAGAGGCAGCTAAACCTCTTCAGCCAGACACTGGTGAGACCGAGACCAATCACATTCATTTACTGTTTTGGCTAAACTCAAGGTGAGAGACTAGAGACCATATCAAATGGATGGGACTGTGTGATGATGCTGTTTTATACGTCAAATGGTCATGTATCAAATGCTAATGGTCATGTATCAAATGCTAATGGTCATGTATCAAATGCTAATGGTCATGTATCAAATGCTAATGGTCATGTATCAAATGCTAATGGTCATGTATCAAATGCTAGGTAATTCTCTCCTCCTTCTCCCCCTCTACCCTTCTAATCTTAACCCTCTTTCTCTCACTGATTTCCTCCCCCTCCCTCCCTCCCTCCCTCCCTCCCTCCCTCCCCCCCCTACCTCTCTCTCTCTCTCTCTCTCTCTCTCTCTCTCTCTCTCTCTCTCTCTCTCTCTCTCTCCCTCTCTCCCTCCCTCCCTCCCTCCTGTAGGAAGAGTGGCTGACGTGTCAGCGTAACTGGCTGTATCTGGAGAGTATCTTCAGTGCTCCAGACATCCAGAGACAGCTTCCTGCTGAAGCCAAGATGTTCCTCCAGGTGGACAAGTCCTGGAAGGAGATTATGAGGAAGGTCAACAGGCTTCCCAATGCTCTGAGGGCTGCTACACAGCCAGGTAACTAACTCTCTCTCTCACACACACACTCAGAGAGAGAGAGAGAGAGGGGTGTCACCCCCCCCCTCCCCTGTTCTCTTTGTCTCTCTACAGGTCTGCTGGAGATCTTCCAGAACAACAACGCCCTGCTAGACCAGATCCAGAAGTGTCTGGAGGCCTACCTGGAGTCCAAGAGAGTCATCTTCCCCAGGTACTGTGCTGTCTGCATGTATTTCTCTAGGACCAGGATTGGTGGTCAACATCTGAACCACTTGGTTAAGTCTCACTGTGTTGTGATGTTCCCTGTGGTGAAATGTTAGAAGACAATTCCTGAATCAACGGGTCCGTCTCTCGGTACCGTTCCCAGGTTCTACTTCCTGTCCAACGATGAGCTCCTGGAGATCTTGGCTCAGACCAGGAACCCCCAGGCCGTTCAGCCCCACCTCAGGAAGTGTTTTGATGCTATCGCCCGCCTGGAGTTCGCCCTGCTGCCCCCTCCGCCACCCGGCGCCATGACAACGCAGCCTGCAGACGGAGAGCAGGAGAAGGTCTACAGCAACGACATTCTGGCCATGGTCTCACCTGAAGGAGAGAAGGTAGGTAATATACTGGTCATGGTCTCACCTGAAGGAGAGAAGGTAGGTAATATACTGGTCATGGTCTCACCTGAGAGAGTGAAGGTAGGTAATATACTGGTCATGGTCTCACCTGAAGGAGAGAAGGTAGGTAATATACTGGTCATGGTCTCACCTGAGAGAGTGAAGGTAGGTAATATACTGGTCATGGTCTCACCTGAAGGAGAGAAGGTAGGTAATATACTGGTCATGGTCTCACCTGAAGGAGAGAAGGTAGGTAATATACTGGTCATGGTCTCACCTGAAGGAGAGAAGGTAGGTAATATACTGGTCATGGTCTCACCTGAGAGAGTGAAGGTAGGTAATATACTGGTCATGGTCTCACCTGAAGGAGAGGAGGTAGGTAATATACTGGTCATGGTCTCACCTGAAGGAGAGGAGGTAGGTAATATACTGGTCATGGTCTCACCTGAGAGAGAGAAGTTAGGTAATATACTGGTCATGGTCTCACCTGAGAGAGAGAAGGTAGGTAATATACTGGTCATGGTCTCACCTGAAGGAGAGAAGGTAGGTAATATACTGGTCATGGTCTCACCTGAAGGAGAGAAGGTAGGTAATATACTGGTCATGGTCTCACCTGAAGGAGAGAAGGTAGGTAATATACTGGTCATGGTCTCACCTGAAGGAGAGAAGGTAGGTAATATACTGGTCATGGTCTCACCTGAGAGAGAGAAGGTAGGTAATATACTGGTCATGGTCTCACCTGAAGGAGAGAAGGTAGGTAATATACTGGTCATGGTCTCACCTGAAGGAGAGAAGGTAGGTAATATACTGGTCATGGTCTCACCTGAAGGAGAGAAGGTAGGTAATATACTGGTCATGGTCTCACCTGAAGGAGAGAAGGTAGGTAATATACTGGTCATGGTCTCACCTGAAGGAGAGAAGGTAGGTAATATACTGGTCATGGTCTCACCTGAAGGAGAGAAGGTAGGTAATATACTGGTCATGGTCTCACCTGAAGAAGAAAAGGTAGGTAATATACTGGTCATGGTCTCACCTGAGAGAGAGAAGGTAGGTAATATACTGGTCATGGTCTCACCTGAAGAAGAGAAGGTAGGTAATATAATGGTCATGGTCTCACCTGAAGGAGAGAAGGTAGGTAATATACTGGTCATGGTCTCACCTGAGAGAGAGAGAAGGTAGGTAATATACTGGTCATGGTCTCACCTGAAGAAGAGAAGGTAGGTAATATACTGGTCATGGTCTCACCTGAAGGAGAAGGTAGGTAATATACTGGTCATGGTCTCACCTCAGAGAGAGAAGGTAGGTAATATACTGGTCATGGTCTCACCTGAAGGAGAGAAGGTAGGTAATATACTGGTCATGGTCTCACCTGAAGGAGAGAAGGTAGGTAATATACTGGTCATGGTCTCACCTGAAGGAGAGAAGGTAGGTAATATACTGGTCATGGTCTCACCTGAAGGAGAGAAGGTAGGTAATATACTGGTCATGGTCTCACCTGAAGGAGAGAAGGTAGGTAATATACTGGTCATGGTCTCACCTGAAGGAGAGAAGGTAGGTAATATACTGGTCATGGTCTCACCTGAAGGAGAGAAGGTAGGTAATATACTGGTCATGGTCTCACCTGAAGGAGAGAAGGTAGGTAATATACTGGTCATGGTCTCACCTGAAGGAGAGAAGGTAGGTAATATACTGGTCATGGTCTCTCACCTGAAGGAGAGAAGGTAGGTAATATACTGGTCATGGTCTCACCTGAGAGAGAGAAGGTAGGTAATATACTGGTCATGGTCTCACCTGAAGGAGAGAAGGTAGGTAATATACTGGTCATGGTCTCACCTGAAGGAGAGAAGGTAGGTAATATACTGGTCATGGTCTCACCTGAAGGAGAGAAGGTAGGTAATATACTGGTCATGGTCTCACCTGAAGGAGAGAAGGTAGGTAATATACTGGTCATGGTCTCACCTGAAGGAGAAGGTAGGTAATATACTGGTCATGGTCTCACCTCAGAGAGAGAAGGTAGGTAATATACTGGTCATGGTCTCACCTGAAGGAGAGAAGGTAGGTAATATACTGGTCATGGTCTCACCTCAGAGAGAGAAGGTAGGTAATATACTGGTCATGGTCTCACCTGAAGGAGAGAAGGTAGGTAATATACTGGTCATGGTCTCACCTGAAGGAGAGAAGGTAGGTAATATACTGGTCATGGTCTCACCTGAAGAAGAGAAGGTAGGTAATATACTGGTCATGGTCTCACCTGAAGGAGAGAAGGTAGGTAATATACTGGTCATGGTCTCACCTGAAGGAGAGAAGGTAGGTAATATACTGGTCATGGTCTCACCTGAAGGAGAGAAGGTAGGTAATATACTGGTCATGGTCTCACCTGAGAGAGAGAAGGTAGGTAATATACTGGTCATGGTCTCACCTGAGAGAGAGAAGGTAGGTAATATACTGGTCATGGTCTCACCTGAGAGAGAGAAGGTAGGTAATATACTGGTCATGGTCTCACCTGAAGGAGAGAAGGTAGGTAATATACTGGTCATGGTCTCACCTGAAGGAGAGAAGGTAGGTAATATACTGGTCATGGTCTCACCTGAAGGAGAGAAGGTAGGTAATATACTGGTCATGGTCTCACCTGAAGGAGAGAAGGTAGGTAATATACTGGTCATGGTCTCACCTGAGAGAGAGAAGGTAGGTAATATACTGGTCATGGTCTCACCTGAGAGAGAGAAGGTAGGTAATATACTGGTCATGGTCTCACCTGAAGAGAGAAGGTAGGTAATATACTGGTCATGGTCTCACCTGAAGGAGAGAAGGTAGGTAATATACTGGTCATGGTCTCACCTGAAGGAGAGAAGGTAGGTAATATACTGGTCATGGTCTCACCTGAAGGAGAGAAGGTAGGTAATATACTGGTCATGGTCTCACCTGAGAGAGAGAAGGTAGGTAATATACTGGTCATGGTCTCACCTGAAGGAGAGAAGGTAGGTAATATACTGGTCATGGTCTCACCTGAGAGAGAGAAGGTAGGTAATATACTGGTCATGGTCTCACCTGAGAGAGAGAAGGTAGGTAATATACTGGTCATGGTCTCACCTGAGAGAGAGAAGGTAGGTAATATACTGGTCATGGTCTCACCTGAAGAAGAGAAGTTAGGTAATATACTGGTCATGGTCTCACCTGAAGGAGAGAAGGTAGGTAATATACTGGTCATGGTCTCACCTGAGAGAGAGAAGGTAGGTAATATACTGGTCATGGTCTCACCTGAAGGAGAGAAGGTAGGTAATATACTGGTCATGGTCTCACCTGAAGGAGAGAAGGTAGGTAATATACTGGTCATGGTCTCACCTGAGAGAGAGAAGGTAGGTAATATACTGGTCATGGTCTCACCTGAGAGAGAGAAGGTAGGTAATATACTGGTCATGGTCTCACCTGAAGGAGAGAAGGTAGGTAATATACTGGTCATGGTCTCACCTGAGGAGAGAAGGTAGGTAATATACTGGTCATGGTCTCACCTGAGAGAGTGAAGGTAGGTAATATCTGGTCATGGTCTCATTCTGAGTGAAGGTAGGTATCTGTGTGTTCATTCTGTGTGTGTGTATTTGTGTGTGTTCATTCTGTGTGTGTGTATTTGTGTGTGTTCATTCTGTGTGTGTGTATCTGTGTGTGTTCATTCTTTGTGTGTGTATCTGTGTGTGTTCATTCTGTGTGTGTGTATCTGTGTGTTCATTCTGTGTGTGTGTATCTGTGTGTTCATTCTGTGTGTGTGTTTCTGTGTGTTTATTCTGTGTGTGTGTGTATCTGTGTGTTCATTCTGTGTGTGTGTATCTGTGTGTGTTCATTCTGTGTGTGTGTATCTGTGTGTGTTCATTCTTTGTGTGTGTATCTGTGTGTGTTCATTCTGTGTGTGTGTATCTGTGTGTGTTCATTCTTTGTGTGTGTATCTGTGTGTTCATTCTGTGTGTGTGTATTTGTGTGTGTTCATTCTGTGTGTGTGTATCTGTGTGTGTTCATTCTGTGTGTGTGTGTATCTGTGTGTGTTCATTCTGTGTGTGTGTATCTGTGTGTGTTCATTCTGTGTGTGTGTAGGTGGGCCTGGCTAAAGGTCTGAAGGCGCGTGGTAACGTAGAGGACTGGCTGGGTAAAGTAGAGGAGGCCATGTTCTCTTCCTCCGCCGCCTCAGCAAGGCCTCCATCGCTGACTACCAAAGTAAAGAACGAGAGGAGTGGGTGGTGGCTGGACACCCTCACAGGTACACACACACACACACACACACACACTAACCTCCATCGCTGACTACCAGAGCAAACAACGAGAGTAGCCTCTGAAGAAATGAATGAATTCCTATTGTATGATTATCATGTGTTGTAAACCTGGTGTCTGTAAGAGGTTAATGTCCAGCTGCAGTGCTCCTCTGTGTCCACCAGGTGGTGTTAACTATCAGTCAGTTGATGTGGTGCAGAGACCTGGACGGCTGTCTGGAGGAGACCACGACCACTTCATGGCCCTGCAGGACTTTGAATATGTCAACATTGATGTACGACCGTCCAAAATGACTGTTTTCAACAGCCTACAGTGGTGACAACACCTTGGAACAGAGATATTTATCTTTATAGAAATACTTTTGTTTTTTTATCATTTGATGATTCTCCTCGTGTCTGTCTGTCTGCTTGTCTGTCTGCCTGCCTCCCTCCCTACTTGTCTGTCTGTCTATCTATCTGTCTGTCTGTCTATAGAGGCTGAATGCCCTAGCAGCCCTGGTTCGAGGCCAACTTCCCACCCTGCACCGTAACATCATCACAGCTCTCATCACCGTAGACGTGCATGCCAGGGACATTGTCACAGACCTCGTGGCCCGGAAGGTATTGTACGCCTGCAAACCACCCACTGCATCATGGGAAGTGTAGTTCATTCAAAAAATATTGTTTTACATAAATCCAACTTGTCTGATCAAAAACAACAGTTTATGTCCTGTTTATTTGGCCTTGACCTTGATTAGTGACCAAGGCTGTGTGTGTGTGTGTGTGTGTGTGTGCGTGTGTGTGTGTGTGTGTGTGTGTGTGTGTGTGTGTGTGTGTGTGTGTGTGTGTGTGTGTGTGTGTGTGTGTGTGTGTGCGTGTGTGTATGTGTGTGTCTGTGTGTGTGTGTCTGTGTGTGTGTGTGTGTGTAGGTTGACTCCAGCAGTAACTTTGAGTGGCAGAGGCAGCTGCGTTACTACTGGGACTTGGACCTAGATAACTGTGTGGCCAGGATGGCTCTGTCCACCTACATCTATGGATATGAATACCTGGGGGCCTGCCCTCGCCTCGTCATCACCCCACTCACAGTAATACACACACACACACACACACACACACACACACACACACACACACACACACACAAGACAGTGACAAACAATGTTTCAAAGCAACAGTCTAAGACATTGCAGATGGTATCCTTCTGTGCATGATTGTCTTGGTGTGTGTGCACCTGCACTTCGGGACATTTTCCCTCATCAGACTGCATGGGGAAATCAGAAAAGCACTACGTGGGGAAATATGTGTCAGGATGCCTTGATTAACATGCCCATGTTCCCCGTGTCTCAAAGTTAAACAAATCAAAATATATTTTATATTTGAGATTCTTCAATGTAGCCACCCTTTGCCATGATGACAGCTTTGCCCACTCTTGGCATTCTCTCAACCCGCTTCACCTGGAATGCTTTTCCAACAGTCTTGAAGGAGTTCCCACATATGCTGAGCACTTGTTGGCTGCTTTTCACTCTGCGGTCCAACTCATCCCAAACCATCTCAATTGGTTGAGGTTTGGTAATGTGGATGCCAGGTCATCTGATGCAGCACTTCACTCTCCTTCTTGGTCAAATAGCCCTTACACAGCTTTGAGGTGTGTTGGGTCATTGTCCTGTTGAAAAACAAATGATAGTCCTACTAAGCTCAAACCAGATGGGATGGCATATCGCTGCAGAATGTGGTGGTAGCCATGCTGGTTAAGTGTGCCTTGAATTCTAAGTAAATCACAGACAGTTTCACCAGCAAAGCACCCCACAGCATCACACCTCTTCCTCCGTGCTTCACGGTGGGAACCACACATGCAGAGATCATCCGTTCAACTATCCTGCGTCTCACAAAGACATTACATGCCTGGTTCCTCTCTAGGTTTCTTCCTAGGTTTTGGCCTTTCTAGGGAGTTTTTCCTAGCCACCGTGCTTCTACACCTGCATTGCTTGCTGTTTGGGGTCTTAGGCTGGGTTTCTGTACAGCACTTTGAGATATCAGCTGATGTACGAAGGGCTATATAAATACATTTGATTTGATTTGATGACGGTTGGATCCAAAAATCTCAAATTTGGACTCATCAGACCAAAGGACAGATTTCCACCGGTCTAATGTTCATTGCTCGTGTTTCTTGGCCTAAGCAACTCTTCTTCTTATTGGTGTCCTTTTAGTAGTGGCTTCTTTCCAGCAATTTGACCACAAAGGCCTGATTTACCCAGTCTCCTCTGAACAGTTGATGTTGAGATGTCTGTTACTTGAACTATGTGAAGCATCTATTTGGGCTGCAATTTCTGAGGTTGGTAGCTCTAATGAACTTGTCCTCTGTAGCAGAGGTAACTCTGGGTCTTCCTTTCCTGTGGCAGTCCTCATGTGAGACAGGTAGCTCTAATGAACTTGTCCTCTGTAGCAGAGGTAACTCTGGGTCTTCCTTTCCTGTGGCAGTCCTCATGAGAGCCAGTTTCATAATGAACTTGTCCTCTGCAGCAGAAGCAACTTTCAAAGTTCTTAATTTTTCCTGATTGGTTGACCTTCATGTCTTAAAGTAATGATGGACTGTAGTTTCTCTGCTTATTTGAGCTGTTCTTGTAATATGGACTCTGGTCTTTTACCAAATAGGGCTATCCTCTGTATACCACCCCTACCTTGTCACAGCTCAAATGCATTAAGAAGGAAAGAAATTCCACAAACCCGTTTTGTCTCTGTAGGATCTTTCCATCCATTAAGACATTGTGCTCTAATGAACTTGTCCATCTATTAACCCATTGTCTAACTCTGGGTCTTCCTTAACCTGTTGCAGTCCTCTGAGAGATCTCTCTAGGAGCTCTAAGGAACTTGTCCTCTATTAACCTGTTGTCTAACTCTGGATCTTCCATCTTTAACCTGTTGTCCTCATAGGATCTCTCCATCTATTAACTTGTCTCTGTAGCAGATAACTCTCCATCTTAACCTTTCCTCTGGCTAGGATCCTCCATCTATTAACCTGTTGTCTCTCTCTAGGACTTCTCCTGTCTCGTCTTCCTTTCCTGTGGCAGTCCTCATCCAGCTCTAATGAACTTGTCTCTCTAGGATCTCTCCAGGTAACTCTGGATCTCTCCATCCATTAACCTGTTGGCAGTCTCCATCTATTAACCTGTTGTCTCTCTAGGATCTCTCCATCTATTAACCTGTTGTCTCTCTCTAGGATCTCTCCATCTATTAACCTGTTGTCTCTCTCTAGGATCTCTCCATTCATTAACCTGTTGTATCTCTCTAGGATCTCTCCATCTATTAACCCATTGTCTCTCTCTAGGATCTCTTCACCCATTAACCTGTTGTGTCTCTCTAGGATCTCTCTAGGATCTCTCCATCTATTAACCTGTTGTCTCTCTCTAGGATCTCTCCATCTATTAACCTGTTGTCTCTCTCTAGGATCTCTCCATCTATTAACCTGTTGTCTCTCTCTAGGATCTCTCCATCTATTAACCTGTTGTCTCTCTCTAGGATCTCTCCATCTATTAACCTGTTGTCTCTCTCTAGGATCTCTCCATCTATTAACCTGTTGTCTCTCTCTAGGATCTCTCCATCTATTAACCTGTTGTCTCTCTAGGATCTCTCCATCTATTAACCTGTTGTCTCTCTCTAGGATCTCTCCATCCATTAACCTGTTGTATGTCTCTAGGATCTCTCCAGGATCTCTCTAGGATCTCTCCATCCATTAACCTGTTGTCTCTCTCTAGGATCTCTCTAGGATCTCTCTAGGATCTCTCTAGGATCTCTCCACCCATTAACCCATTGTCTCTCTCTAGGATCTCTCCACCCATTAACCCATTGTATGTCTCTCTCTAGGATCTCTCCATTCATTAACCTGTTGGATCTCTCAAGGATCTCTCCATCCATTAACCCATTGTATGTCTCTCTCTAGGATCTCTCCATTCATTAACCTGTTGTCTCTCTCTAGGATCTCTCCATTCATTAACCTGTTGTCTCTCTCTAGGATCTCTCCATTCATTAACCTGTTGTCTCTCTCTAGGATATCTCCATTCATTAACCTGTTGTCTCTCTCTAGGATCTCTCCATTCATTAACCTGTTGTCTCTCTCTAGGATCTCTCCATCCATTAACCTGTTGTCTCTCTCTAGGATCTCTCCATCCATTAACCTGTTGTATCTCTCTAGGATCTCTCCATCCATTAACCCGTTGTATGTCTCTCTCTAGGATCTCTCCATCCATTAACCTGTTGCATCTCTCTCTCTAGGATCTCTCCATCTATTAACCTGTTGTCTCTCTCTAGGATCTCTCCATCTATTAACCTGTTGTCTGTCTCTAGGATCTCTCCATCTATTAACCTGTTGTCTCTCTAGGATCTCTCCAACTATTAACCTGTTGTCTGTCTCTAGGATCTCTCCATCTATTAACCTGTTGTCTCTCTAGGATCTCTCCATCTATTAACCTGTTGTCTCTCTAGGATCTCTCCAACTATTAACCTGTTGTCTCTCTAGGATCTCTCCAACTATTAACCTGTTGTCTCTCTCTAGGATCTCTCCATCCATTAACCCGTTGTATGTCTCTCTCTAGGATCTCTCCATTCATTAACCTGTTGTCTCTCTCTAGGATCTCTCCATCCATTAACCTTATGTCTCTCTCTAGGATCTCTCCATCTATTAAGTTGTATGTGTCTCTCTAGGATCTCTCCATTCATTAACCTGTTGTCTCTCTCTAGGATCTCTCCATCCATTAACCCATTGTATGTCTCTCTCTAGGATCTCTCCATTCATTAACCTGTTGTCTCTCTCTAGGATCTCTCCATCTATTAACCCGTTGTATGTCTCTAGGATCTCTCCATCTATTAACCTGTTGTCTCTCTCTAGGATCTCTCCATCCATTAACCTGTATGTCTCTCTCTAGGATCTCTCCATCCATTAACCTGTTGTATGTCTCTCTAGGATCTCTCCATTCATTAACCCGTTGTATGTCTCTCTAGGATCTCTCCATCCATTAACCTGTTGTATCTCTCTAGGATCTCTCCATCCATTAACCCGTTGTATGTCTCTCTCTAGGATCTCTCCATCCATTAACCTGTTGTATCTCTCTAGGATCTCTCCATCTATTAACCTGTTGTCTCTCTCTAGGATCTCTCCATCTATTAACCTGTTGTCTCTCTCTAGGATCTCTCCATCTATTAACCTGTTGTCTCTCTCTAGGATCTCTCCATCTATTAACCCGTTGTATGTCTCTAGGATCTCTCCATCTATTAACCTGTTGTCTCTCTCTAGGATCTCTCCATCTATTAACCTGTTGTCTCTCTCTAGGATCTCTCCATCTATTAACCTGTTGTCTCTCTAGGATCTCTCCATCTATTAACCTGTTGTCTCTCTCTAGGATCTCTCCATCCATTAACCTGTTGTATGTCTCTAGGATCTCTCTAGGATCTCTCTAGGATCTCTCCATCCATTAACCTGTTGTCTCTCTCTAGGATCTCTCTAGGATCTCTCTATGATCTCTCCACCCATTAACCCATTGTCTCTCTCTAGGATCTCTCCACCCATTAACCCATTGTATGTCTCTCTCTAGGATCTCTCCATTCATTAACCTGTTGGATCTCTCAAGGATCTCTCCATCCATTAACCCATTGTATGTCTCTCTCTAGGATCTCTCCATTCATTAACCTGTTGTCTCTCTCTAGGATCTCTCCATTCATTAACCTGTTGTCTCTCTCTAGGATCTCTCCATTCATTAACCTGTTGTCTCTCTCTAGGATCTCTCCATTCATTAACCTGTTGTCTCTCTCTAGGATCTCTCCATTCATTAACCTGTTGTCTCTCTCTAGGATCTCTCCATCCATTAACCTGTTGTCTCTCTCTAGGATCTCTCCATCCATTAACCTGTTGTATCTCTCTAGGATCTCTCCATCCATTAACCCGTTGTATGTCTCTCTCTAGGATCTCTCCATCCATTAACCTGTTGCATCTCTCTCTCTAGGATCTCTCCATCTATTAACCTGTTGTCTCTCTCTAGGATCTCTCCATCTATTAACCTGTTGTCTGTCTCTAGGATCTCTCCATCTATTAACCTGTTGTCTCTCTAGGATCTCTCCAACTATTAACCTGTTGTCTGTCTCTAGGATCTCTCCATCTATTAACCTGTTGTCTCTCTAGGATCTCTCCAACTATTAACCTGTTGTCTCTCTAGGATCTCTCCAACTATTAACCTGTTGTCTCTCTCTAGGATCTCTCCATCCATTAACCCGTTGTATGTCTCTCTCTAGGATCTCTCCATTCATTAACCTGTTGTCTCTCTCTAGGATCTCTCCATCCATTAACCTTATGTCTCTCTCTAGGATCTCTCCATCTATTAACCCGTTGTATGTGTCTCTCTAGGATCTCTCCATTCATTAACCTGTTGTCTCTCTCTAGGATCTCTCCATCCATTAACCCATTGTATGTCTCTCTCTAGGATCTCTCCATTCATTAACCTGTTGTCTCTCTCTAGGATCTCTCCATCTATTAACCCGTTGTATGTCTCTAGGATCTCTCCATCTATTAACCTGTTGTCTCTCTCTAGGATCTCTCCATCCATTAACCCGTTGTATGTCTCTCTCTAGGATCTCTCCATCCATTAACCCGTTGTATGTCTCTCTCTAGGATCTCTCCATTCATTAACCCGTTGTATGTCTCTCTAGGATCTCTCCATCCATTAACCTGTTGTATCTCTCTAGGATCTCTCCATCCATTAACCCGTTGTATGTCTCTCTCTAGGATCTCTCCATCCATTAACCTGTTGTATCTCTCTAGGATCTCTCCATCTATTAACCTGTTGTCTCTCTCTAGGATCTCTCCATCTATTAACCTGTTGTCTCTCTCTAGGATCTCTCCATCTATTAACCTGTTGTCTCTCTCTAGGATCTCTCCATCTATTAACCTGTTGTCTCTCTCTAGGATCTCTCCATCTATTAACCTGTTGTCTCTCTCTAGGATCTCTCCATCTATTAACCTGTTGTCTCTCTCTAGGATCTCTCCATCTATTAACCCGTTGTATGTCTCTAGGATCTCTCCATCTATTAACCTGTTGTCTCTCTCTAGGATCTCTCCATCTATTAACCTGTTGTCTCTCTCTAGGATCTCTCCATTCATTAACCTGTTGTATCTCTCTAGGATCTCTCCATCCATTAACCTGTTGTATCTCTCTAGGATCTCTCCATCCATTAACCCGTTGTATGTCTCTCTCTAGGATCTCTCCATCCATTAACCTGTTGCATCTCTCTCTCTAGGATCTCTCCATCCATTAACCTGTTGTCTCTCTCTAGGATCTCTCCATCCATTAACCTGTTGTATCTCTCTAGGATCTCTCCATCTATTAACCTGTTGTCTCTCTCTAGGATCTCTCCATCTATTAAGCTGTTGTCTCTCTCTAGGATCTCTCCATCTATTAACCTGTTGTCTCTCTCTAGGATCTCTCCATTCATTAACCTGTTGTATCTCTCTAGGATCTCTCCATCTATTAACCTGTTGTCTCTCTCTAGGATCTCTCCATCCATTAACCTGTTGCATGTCTCTCTCTAGGATCTCTCCACCCATTAACCTGTTGTATCTCTCTAGGATTTCTCCATCCATTAACCTGTTGTCTCTCTCTAGGATCTCTCCATCCATTAACCTGTTGCATGTCTCTCTCTAGGATCTCTCCACCCATTAACCTGTTGTATCTCTCTAGGATCTCTCCACCCATTAACCTGTTGTATCTCTCTAGGATTTCTCCATCCATTAACCTGTTGTCTCTCTCTAGGATCTCTCCATCCATTAACCTGTTGCATGTCTCTCTCTAGGATCTCTCCACCCATTAACCTGTTGTATCTCTCTAGGATTTCTCCATCCATTAACCTGTTGTCTCTCTCTAGGATCTCTCCATCCATTAACCTGTTGCATGTCTCTCTCTAGGATCTCTCCACCCATTAACCTGTTGTATCTCTCTAGGATCTCTCCATCCATTAACCTGTTGTCTCTCTCTAGGATCTCTCCACCCATTAACCTGTTGTATCTCTCTAGGATCTCTCCATCCATTAACCCGTTGTATGTCTCTAGGATCGTTGCTACCTGTGTCTGATGGGGGCTCTTCAGTTAGACCTTGGTGGGGCTCCAGCAGGCCCAGCTGGAACAGGGAAGACGGAGACCACTAAGGACCTGGCCAAGGCTCTGTCCATCCAGTGTGTCGTCTTCAACTGTTCTGATGGACTGGACTACAAGGTACTGATTAGACTGACCAGCACAGAACCTTCTATTCCAGGGTTTCCCAAACTCAATCCTGCCCTAGCATTGCACGGCTGAGTCAAATAATCAGAGCCTGATGATGAGTTGGTTATTTCAATCAGCTGTGTAGTGCTAGGGCAAGAAACAAACCTAGTTTGGGGAACCCTGTTCTCTCCCCCTCTTCCTTTACCCTTCTAATCCCAACCCTCTGTCTCTCTCTCTCCTATTGTCTTTGTTTTACCCAGACACTAACACTAGGGGACAGTGTCACCACAGCAGTGGATCTTCTTCATAATGAAGGATCCTGTTTTATTCCTGCTATCTGCTTAACCAATCACCTGTCTGTGTTGTAGATGATGGGGAAGTTCTTCAGTGGTCTGGCCCAATCAGGGGCCTGGTGTTGTTTTGATGAGTTTAACCGCATCGACATCGAGGTGCTGTCTGTCATCGCCCAGCAACTCATTACTATCCGCAATGCCAAGATGGCGAAGGTATACCCTCCCCTTTCCCCTGTCTGTCCCAATATCTTTACATTTAGAAACTGGGTGGTTCGAGCCCTGGATGCTGATTGGCTGAAATCCATGGTATATGAGACAGTATACCACCAGTATGACAAAACGTTTATTTTTATTGCTCTAATTATGTTGATAACCAGTTTATAATAGCATTAAGGCAACCCTGGGTTTGTGGTATATGACCAATATACCACGGCTAAGGGCTGTATCCAGGCACTCTGCTTTGTGTCGTGCTTAAGAACAGCCGTTAGCCGTGGTATATTGGCCAAGAACCACAGCTCCTCGGGACTTATTGCTGGAATATATCACAAATACAGTATATACTGGTACCTACAACTCATCACCATCCACAATGTGAAGACATCAGGCAAGATTGATGTCCGCTCGGCTGAAGAAGTTGTTAGCCCTCTGAACTAAAGCATGGATATCAGGTCTGTTTCTTCAGACCTCAGTGTAACAAAGGTAGTTTAACTAACAGAATCGTCTGTTCCTGTTGTCATGGTGATGTGTACACTACCTAAGTAAACGACACGGTAGATGCTCACAACCCGGTTCAGTCCTCCGTGTCATGTGGTCTCTGTCTTGTAGCTGTCCAGGTTCATGTTTGAGGGCAGAGAGATCAAGCTGGTGATGACATGTGCTGCCTTCATCACTATGAACCCAGGCTACGCTGGACGCACTGAGCTCCCTGACAACCTCAAAGCCCTGTTCAGACCCATAGCCATGATGGTGCCCAACTATGCCCTGATCGCTGAGGTAACTGGGGGGGCTGGGGATGTGTTACGATGCTGAGGTCATTTGTAGCTGGGGACCAGATCATTGACTTCCATTCTCTCCTCCTCTAGGTGATCCTCTACTCTGAGGGTTTTGAGTCCAGTAAGACTCTGGCCCGTAAGATGACCCAGATGTACAAGCTGTGTTCTGAGCAGCTCTCCCAACAGGACCACTACGACTTCGGCATGAGGGCCGTCAAGTCTGTCCTCGTCATGGCAGGGTAGGACCCACAGGGGGTGCTATTCTATACTGGTCTAGGGTAGGACCCACAGGGGGTGCTATTCTATACTGGTCTAGGGTAGGACCCACAGGGGGTGCTATTCTATACTGGTCTAGGGTAGGACCCACAGGGGGTGCTATTCTCTACCGGTCTAGGGTAGGACCCACAGGGGGTGCTATTCTCTACTGGTCTAGGGTAGGACCCACAGGGGGTGCTATTCTATACTGGTCTAGGGTAGGACCCACAGGGGGTGCTATTCTCTACCGGTCTAGGGTAGGACCCACAGGGGGTGCTATTCTCTACTGGTCTAGGGTAGGACCCACAGGGGGTGCTATTCTATACTGGTCTAGGGTAGGACCCACAAGGGGTGCTATTCTATACTGGTCTAGGGTAGGACCCACAGAGGGTGCTATTCTCTACCGGTCTAGGGTAGGACCCACAGGGGGTGCTATTCTCTACCGTTCTAGGGTAGGACCCACAGGAGGTGCTATTCTCTACTGGTCTAGGATAGGACCCACAGGGGGTGCTATTCTCTACCGGTCTAGGGTAGGACCCACAAGGGGTGCTATTCTATACCCGTCTAGGGTAGGACCCACAGGGGGTGCTATTCTATACCGGTCTAGGGTAGGACACAACGTTGTACCCTGTTCAATCAAAGTTGCACACCGGTATCTGTTAGATTTTGGGGGTAAAACAAGGTACTTTTGAACTCGTCATGACCAGATAGGACACAGAGAGAAAAACAGAACTCTATTCAATCAAAACCACCAGCCGGTATCTGACAGTTTCTGGGCTTTTTATGTACTAGGTCGTTTTATGTACAAATCAGTTTGAAACGATGTTCAGTTTTATCCTCATAGTGCCGTTTACAGATCTCCCACTACCCAGAACCCTCTACCCAGAACCCTCTACCCAGAACCCTCTACCCTTATGCATTTTACAGCCACTTCTATGCAAATGTGAACCTTTGGGTAGCGTTCCCAATGGCACCATATTCCCTATGCAGTGCACTACTTTTGACCAGCTTTATATAGGGAATAAGGTGCCATTTGGGACACAGACCTTATTGTCAAAGCTGAGAGTGACACAGTGCAGGATGGTGACAGGAAGAGCAGACTAGACAAGGGAAAGCCTTGTTTCCTCTCTGCAGGGCTGACTCAGAGAGAATAGGATAGTAGCATATGACCTCCTGCCTGGTCTACTGACCCGTTCCTCATCACACTTCCCTGACAGGAAGGACTGAGACACTGTATCAACATCATATTAAAGATGATTGGCATCATTCAGATCCTCCTGGTCTAGATGTGGTAGTAATGTCCCCTGTCTGTCCCATCCATCACGCTCCTGGTCTAGATGTGGTAATAATGTCCCCTGTCTGTCCCATCCATCATGCTCCTGGTCTAGATGTGGTAGTAATGTCCCCTGTCTGTCCCATCCATCACACTCCTGGTGTAGATGTGGTAGTAATGTCCTCTGTCTGTCCCATCCATCACGCTCCTGGTCTAGATGTGGTAGTAATGTCCCTGTCTGTCCCATCCATCACACTCCTGGTCTAGATGTGGTAGTAATGTCCCCTGTCTGTCCCATCCATCACGCTCCTGGTCTAGATGTGGTAGTAATGTCCCCTGTCTGTCCCATCCATCACACTCCTGGTGTAGATGTGGTAGTAATGTCCTCTGTCTGTCCCATCCATCACGCTCCTGGTCTAGATGTGGTAGTAATGTCCCCTGTCTGTCCCATCCATCACACTCCTGGTCTAGATGTGGTAGTAATGTCCCCTGTCTGTCCCATCCATCACACTCCTGGTCTAGATGTGGTAGTAATGTCCCCTGTCTGTCCCATCCATCATGCTCCTGGTCTAGATGTGGTAGTAATGTCCCCTGTCTGTCCCATCCATCACGCTCCTGGTCTAGATGTGGTAGTAATGTCCCCTGTCTGTCCCATCCATCACGCTCCTGGTCTAGATGTGGTAGTAATGTCCCCTGTCTGTCCCATCCATCACACTCCTGGTGTAGATGTGGTAGTAATGTCCCCTGTCTGTCCTATCCATCACGCTCCTGGTCTAGATGTGGTAGTAATGTCCCCTGTCTGTCCCATCCATCACACTCCTGGTCTAGATGTGGTAGTAATGTCCCCTGTCTGTCCCATCCATCACGCTCCTGGTCTAGATGTGGTAGTAATGTCCCCTGTCTGTCCCATCCATCATGCTCCTGGTCTAGATGTGGTAGTAATGTCCCCTGTCTGTCCCATCCATCACACTCCTGGTCTAGATGTGGTAGTAATGTCCCCTGTCTGTCCCATCCATCACGCTCCTGGTCTAGATGTGGTAGTAATGTCCCCTGTCTGTCCCATCCATCACACTCCTGGTCTAGATGTGGTAGTAATGTCCCCTGTCTGTCCCATCCATCACACTCCTGGTCTAGATGTGGTAGTAATGTCCCCTGTCTGTCCCATCCATCACACTCCTGGTCTAGATGTGGTAGTAATGTCCCCTGTCTGTCCCATCCATCACACTCCTGGTCTAGATGTGGTAGTAATGTCCCCTGTCTGTCCCATCCATCACACTCCTGGTCTAGATGTGGTAGTAATGTCCCCTGTCTGTCCCATCCATCACACTCCTGGTCTAGATGTGGTAGTAATGTCCCCTGTCTGTCCCATCCATCATGCTCCTGGTCTAGATGTGGTAGTAATGTCCCCTGTCTGTCCCATCCATCATGCTCCTGGTCTAGATGTGGTAGTAATGTCCCCTGTCTGTCCCATCCATCACACTTCATCCCAGATTGACTCACACAGCTATTGTCTTGTCACAGGGTGAGCTGTTCATTTTACAGGTGTGAGTAACAAGCCCTCTGTCTTTAGAGCCACCCTCTTCTGTCTGTCCCATTCACTTTTTACAACCGCTGTAAATCCAATGTAATGGGCCTGCCATTATCACCCTGTGTGTGTGGGTGTGTGTGTTACAGCACCACACATTATTAATGCATGGGTTGGTGAACAGTCACTGGGGATTGATTAGCCGAGCTCTGGGAAAGGAGGGACGGAGGGAGGATGACAGGCACAGTAAAGAGAGAGACAGGAGGAGAGAGGAGAGGAATTCACTTCTACCTAACAACCTCCAACCAAGCTGTGTGTGTCTGCATGTGTGTTTGTGTGTAACAGAGAGATGGTGAGTGTGTTTAAAGTGATGTTTCAGTTCAGTGACCTTTAGACGACCCGGTGATGTTTCAGTTCAGTGACCTTTAGACGACCCGGTGATACATTCAGTTCAGTGACCTTTAGACGACCCGGTGATACATTCAGTTCAGTGACCTTTAGACGACCCGGTGATGCATTCAGTTCAGTGACCTTTAGACGACCCGGTGATGCATTCAGTTCAGTGACCTTTAGACGACCCGGTGATGCATTCAGTTCAGTGACCTTTAGACGACCCGGTGATGCATTCAGTTCAGTGACCTTTAGACGACCCGGTGATGCATTCAGTTCCACGACCTTTAGACGACCCGGTGATGCATTCAGTCCAGTGACCTTTAGACGACCCGGTGATGCATTCAGTTCCACGACCTTTAGACGACCCGGTGATGCATTCAGTTCCACGACCTTTAGACGACCCGGTGATGCATTCAGTTCAGTGACCTTTAGACGACCCGGTGATGCATTCAGTTCCACGACCTTTAGACGACCCGGTGATGTTTCAGTTCAGTGACCTTTAGGCGACCGGTGATACATTCAGTTCAGTGACCTTTAGACGACCCGGTGATGTTTCAGTTCAGTGACCTTTAGACGACCCGGTGATGCATTCAGTTCCACGACCTTTAGACGACCCGGTGATGTATTCAGTTCAGCGACCTTTAGACGATTCCAAATTGAAGTCAGTCAATTCAGGAAGTGATTTAAAGTTAAATACATTTGAAATACTGTAAATAGCTTATCCTTTTCATTGTATTGAAAATTAATTTTAAAAAGATGAGATTTTGACTCTCTGAAGAGAGAGGGACCCCTACATTTATAGAGAATGCATTATGTTGTGCGTGTGACCCCCGACAGCTCTCTGAAGAGAGAGAACCCCCACCTGAGTGAAGACGTGGTTCTGATCAGGGCTCTGAGAGACTCCAATCTGCCCAAGTTCCTCACAGACGATGCTGCGCTCTTTGGGTGAGAGAACACACACACACAGACACACCAATGGTGTCCCACAGCTACTGTTACAGCACTATGGAGAAGAATAGAACGTTCCACTGTTCATCATGCCTCATCATGCCTTACTGACGTGTGTTTGTCCGTATTACGGCTCTGTGTGTGTGTGTGTTTCTGTGTATGACGGTTCTGTGTCTGTGTGTTTCTGTGTATGACGGTTCTGTGTCTGTGTGTTCTCTGCTCTAGTGGCATCATGTCTGACCTGTTCCCTGGCGTTTCCATCCCTGAACATGACTACGGTGTTCTCCAAACCACCATCCTGGAGTCTCTAGTGAAACGCAACCTGCAGCCCCTACCCAGCATGACGCACAAGGTACTAACTGACCCTACCCAGCATGACGCACAAGGTACTGACTGACCCTACCCAGCATGACCAACAAGGTACTGACTGACCCTACCCAGCATGACGCACAAGGTACTGACTGACCCTACCCAGCATGACCAACAAGGTACTGACTGACCCTACCCAGCATGACGCACAAGGTACTGACTGACCCTACCCAGCATGACGCACAAGGTACTGACTGACCCTACCCAGCATGACGCACAAGGTACTAACTGACCCTACCCAGCATGACGCACAAGGTACTAACTGACCCTACCCAGCATGACGCACAAGGTACTGACTGACCCTACCCAGCATGATGCACAAGTTACTGACTGACCCTACCCAGCATGCCGCACAAGGTACTAACAGACCCTACCCAGCATGACCAACAAGGTACAGACTGACCCTACCCAGCATGACCAACAAGGTACAGACTGACCCTACCCAGCATGACCAACAAGGTACTGACTGACCCTACCCAGCATGACCAACAAGGTACAGACTGACCCTACCCAGCATGACCAACAAGGTACAGACTGACCCTACCCAGCATGACCAACAAGGTACAGACTGACCCTACCCAGCATGACCAACAAGGTACTGACTGACCCTACCCAGCATGACCAACAAGGTACTGACTGACCCTACCCAGCATGACGCACAAGGTACTGACTGACCCTACCCAGCATGACGCACAAGGTACTGACTGACCCTACCCAGCATGACGCACAAGGTACTAACTGACCCTACCCAGCATGACGCACAAGGAACTGACTGACACTACCCAGCATGACGCACAAGGTACTGACTGACCCTACCCAGCATGACGCACAAGGTACATACTGACCCTACCCAGCATGACCAACAAGGTACTGACTGACCCTACCCAGCATGACCAACAAGGTACAGACTGACCCTACCCAGCATGACCAACAAGGTACAGACTGACCCTACCCAGCATGACCAACAAGGTACAGACTGACCCTACCCAGCATGACCAACAAGGTACTGACTGACCCTACCCAGCATGACCAACAAGGTACTGACTGACCCTACCCAGCATGACCAACAAGGTACAGACTGACCCTACCCAGCATGACACACAAGGTACTGACTGACCCTACCCAGAATGACCAACAAGGTACTGACTGACCCTACCCAGCATGACGCACAAGGTACTAACTGACCCTACCCAGCATGACGCACAAGGTACTAACTGACCCTACCCAGCATGACGCACAAGGTACTGACTGACCCTACCCAGCATGATGCACAAGTTACTGACTGACCCTACCCAGCATGCCGCACAAGGTACTAACTGACCCTACCCAGCATGACCAACAAGGTACAGACTGACCCTACCCAGCATGACCAACAAGGTACAGACTGACCCTACCCAGCATGACCAACAAGGTACTGACTGACCCTACCCAGCATGACCAACAAGGTACAGACTGACCCTACCCAGCATGACCAACAAGGTACAGACTGACCCTACCCAGCATGACCAACAAGGTACAGACTGACCCTACCCAGCATGACCAACAAGGTACTGACTGACCCTACCCAGCATGACCAACAAGGTACTGACTGACCCTACCCAGCATGACGCACAAGGTACTGACTGACCCTACCCAGCATGACCAACAAGGTACTGACTGACCCTACCCAGCATGACGCACAAGGTACTGACTGACCCTACCCAGCATGACGCACAAGGTACTGACTGACCCTACCCAGCATGACGCACAAGGTACTAACTGACCCTACCCAGCATGACGCACAAGGAACTGACTGACACTACCCAGCATGACGCACAAGGTACTGACTGACCCTACCCAGCATGACGCACAAGGTACAGACTGACCCTACCCAGCATGACCAACAAGGTACTGACTGACCCTACCCAGCATGACCAACAAGGTACAGACTGACCCTACCCAGCATGACCAACAAGGTACAGACTGACCCTACCCAGCATGACCAACAAGGTACAGACTGACCCTACCCAGCATGACCAACAAGGTACAGACTGACCCTACCCAGCATGACCAACAAGGTACTGACTGACCCTACCCAGCATGACCAACAAGGTACTGACTGACCCTACCCAGCATGACGCACAAGGTACTGACTGACCCTACCCAGCATGACGCACAAGGTACTAACTGACCCTACCCAGCATGACGCACAAGGTACTAACTGACCCTACCCAGCATGACGCACAAGGAACTGACTGACACTACCCAGCATGACGCACAAGGTACTGACTGACCCTACCCAGCATGACGCACAAGGTACAGACTGACCCTACCCAGCATGACCAACAAGGTACTGACTGACCCTACCCAGCATGACCAACAAGGTACAGACTGACCCTACCCAGCATGACCAACAAGGTACAGACTGACCCTACCCAGCATGACCAACAAGGTACAGACTGACCCTACCCAGCATGACCAACAAGGTACTGACTGACCCTACCCAGCATGACCAACAAGGTACAGACTGACCCTACCCAGCATGACACACAAGGTACTGACTGACCCTACCCAGAATGACCAACAAGGTACTGACTGACCCTACCCAGCATGACGCACAAGGTACTAACTGACCCTACCCAGCATGACGCACAAGGTACTAACTGACCCTACCCAGCATGACGCACAAGGTACTGACTGACCCTACCCAGCATGATGCACAAGTTACTGACTGACCCTACCCAGCATGCCGCACAAGGTACTAACTGACCCTACCCAGCATGACCAACAAGGTACAGACTGACCCTACCCAGCATGACCAACAAGGTACAGACTGACCCTACCCAGCATGACCAACAAGGTACTGACTGACCCTACCCAGCATGACCAACAAGGTACAGACTGACCCTACCCAGCATGACCAACAAGGTACAGACTGACCCTACCCAGCATGACCAACAAGGTACAGACTGACCCTACCCAGCATGACCAACAAGGTACTGACTGACCCTACCCAGCATGACCAACAAGGTACTGACTGACCCTACCCAGCATGACGCACAAGGTACTGACTGACCCTACCCAGCATGACCAACAAGGTACTGACTGACCCTACCCAGCATGACGCACAAGGTACTGACTGACCCTACCCAGCATGACGCACAAGGTACTGACTGACCCTACCCAGCATGACGCACAAGGTACTGACTGACCCTACCCAGCATGACGCACAAGGTACTGACTGACCCTACCCAGCATGACGCACAAGGTACTAACTGACCCTACCCAGCATGACGCACAAGGAACTGACTGACACTACCCAGCATGACGCACAAGGTACTGACTGACCCTACCCAGCATGACACACAAGGTACAGACTGACCCTACCCAGCATGACCAACAAGGTACTGACTGACCCTACCCAGCATGACCAACAAGGTACAGACTGACCCTACCCAGCATGACCAACAAGGTACAGACTGACCCTACCCAGCATGACCAACAAGGTACAGACTGACCCTACCCAGCATGACCAACAAGGTACTGACTGACCCTACCCAGCATGACCAACAAGGTACTGACTGACCCTACCCAGCATGACCAACAAGGTACAGACTGACCCTACCCAGCATGACACACAAGGTACTGACTGACCCTACCCAGAATGACCAACAAGGTACTGACTGACCCAACCCAGCATGACACACAATGTACTGACTGACTGACTCAACTTATGTATTAATTTAAATAAACATAATGTAGGCCTCACAGTGCTTTATATAATTAAGTAATCCATGATTTTATTTTATTTTATTTTACCTTTATTTAACCAGGCAAGTCAGTTAAGAACACATTCTTATTTTCAATGACGGCCTGGGAACAGTGGGTTAACTGCCTGTTCAGGGGCAGAACGACAGATTTGTACCTTGTCAGCTCGGGGGTTTGAACTCACAACCTTCCGGTTACTAGTCCAACGCTCTAACCACTAGGCTACCCTGCCGCCCATGATGGCTATGTCATTACAAATGATCAAGATTAAACACAAAAACATCATTCATAAATCATTCAATTTGGTTCAGTTTGACTTCAAATTAAAATACATGAATTAGTGATGATGTATAATCCTTATATGTTTCTCTGTGTCGTTGTAACCCTTCCTCTCCCTCCCTCCAGGTGATCTCTGTGTGGTTGTAACCCTTCCTCTCCCTCCCTCCAGGTGATCTCTGTGTGGTTGTAACCCTTCCTCTCCCTCCCTCCAGGTGATCTCTGTGTGGTTGTAACCCTTCCTCTCCCTCCCTCCAGGTGATCTCTGTGTGGTTGTAACCCTTCCTCTCCCTCCCTCCAGGGGATCTCTGTGTGGTTGTAACCCTTCCTCTCCCTCCCTCCAGGTGATCTCTGTGTGGTTGTAACCCTTCCTCTCCCTCCCTCCAGGTGATCTCTGTGTGGTTGTAACCCTTCCTCTCCCTCCCTCCAGGGGATCTCTGTGTGGTTGTAACCCTTCCTCTCCCTCCCTCCAGGTGATCTCTGTGTGGTTGTAACCCTTCCTCTCCCTCCCTCCAGGTGATCTCTGTGTGGTTGTAACCCTTCCTCTCCCTCCCTCCAGGTGATCTCTGTGTGGTTGTAACCCTTCCTCTCCCTCCCTCCAGGTGATCCAGCTGTATGAGACCATGATAGTACGTCATGGTGTGATGTTGGTGGGTCCTACAGGTGGAGGGAAGACCACGGTCTACTCCATCCTGTCTGATACCTTAGATACCCTGTGGCAGGCTGGCCACGGGAAACACAACCCCTTCTACCTTCCGGTCAAGACATACGTCCTCAACCCCAAGTCTGTCACCATGGGAGAGCTCTACGGAGAGGTACGCCTGGCTGACAATTCATCTGTGCACTAACAGACTCACATACTGTCGTTTCATTTCAACCATTTGATGTTTATGATGTACTGAGGGCTTTGCGGATTTTAATAAAGCTATAGGGGCTGATTCTCTTGACCTCTTCTCACTGCAGCTCTCTGCTCCACTTACAGCACCACTGACCTTTATTTTAACCTGACTATTGTTTCTGGTGTTCTCCTTTTAGATCTGGAAAGTGGCACATGTCCTCCCCTTACATGAAGGAGGAGATCCTTCTGACTTAGATAACTACTGTCCAATTTCCCTGTCCAACTTTTAGCAAATAACTTTTTAAACTTCTCACTGTTCTTAATATGAACCAATCCGGTTTTAGACCTGGACACAGCACCGGTTCAGCTGCTACGGTTATTCTAGATGATGTGTTAAATTGCTTGGATCATAAAAAAATCTTTCTGCTGCCTTATTTATAGACCTTTCCAAGGCCTTTGACACTGTTGACTGTCATATTCTCATTCAAAGGCTGACTGAAATAGGTCTGGGTCAGGCTTTTTGCAAGTGATTTAAGAATGATCTGTCAGACAGGACTCAATGCATGATCTCTGATGGTGTTCAGTCTAGTTTCCTGGATATTACAAAAGGTGTACCGCAGGGGTCTGTACTGGGACCTGTTCTGTTTACTATTTATGTCAATAATACTGGTCTATCTGTTTAAAATAATGTTTAAAAAACATGGATGAGCTAGTTAAAAAGCTCAGATTTAAAGTGGGCTTCTGTTTTTAGACATACTGTAGATCTGGCCTCTCCCTAAATAGCAGGAAGCAGGTTGTAGAGTCAAATTTACTGCCAGTTGTTAACTATGGTCATATGTTATTGGTAATGTACATTTCTCTTCCTGTTTGTGAGAAGATGTTTGTACTCAGGGCACCATTGAGAATGAGACCCTGGTCTCAATTGGGCTGCCCTGAATAAATAAAAGTGAATACCACATTTTTTTCAATCAGTCTATAAATAAATCTATCCATAAACAGTCAGTTGATTTGTTAACAGTTAACCAGTTAACCATCCAACTCATTAATGTACCAATTAGTTCAATCAATGTATCCTTTGTTTGTTTACTCACTCATTTGCTATTGGTTTTTACCAATGTGTATATACAAACATAGGTCACAAAGTGCATAACATGAGCCCCTAACCTTTCATCCCTGACCCCTACAGGTGAACATATTGACCCTGGAGTGGCGTGACGGCCTGATGGCGCTCAGCGTGCGAGCGGCCTGCAACGACACCAGCGATGACCACAAGTGGATCGTGTCAGACGGTCCGGTGGACGCGCTGTGGATTGAGAACATGAACACGGTCCTGGACGACAACAAGATGCTGTGTCTGGCCAACAGCGAACGCATCAAACTGACCCCGTCTATACACATGGTGTTTGAGGTCAGAGAGGGGTCAGGGGTTATAGGTTAGGGGTCCCTCTTCATTGCGTTCTAGTGTTGATGACAAGCGGGACAGTCACTATGGACGTCTTTGACATGAACAGATAATAGTGACATGTTAAAGATCCAGACTTTGTAAATGCTCTGCAACCTTTGTGTTGTGTGTCTCAGGTCCAGGACTTATCGGTGGCGTCCCCAGCCACAGTGAGTCGCTGTGGGATGGTCTACATCGACTCTAACGAACTCAAATGGATGCCCTATGTCCAGACCTGGATCACTGGCCTGGCTAAAAAGGTGATTTACCATTCTCCTTAACATGGTCCAGACCTGGATCACTGGCCTGACTAACAAGGTGATTTACCAGTCTCCTTAACATGGTCCAGACCTGGATCACTGTTCTGACTAACAAGGTGATTTACAAGTCTCCTTAACATGGACCAGACCTGGATCACTGTTCTGACTAACAAGGTGATTTGCCAGTCTCCTTAACATGGACCAGACCTGGATCACTGTTCTGACTAACAAGGTGATTTACCATTCTCCTTAACATGGTCCAGACCTGGATCACTGGCCTGACTAACAAGGTGATTTACCAGTCTCCTTAACATGGTCCAGACCTGGATCACTGTTCTGACTAACAAGGTGATTTACAAGTCTCCTTAACATGGACCAGACCTGGATCACTGTTCTGACTAACAAGGTGATTTGCCAGTCTCCTTAACATGGACCAGACCTGGATCACTGTTCTGACTAACAAGGTGATTTACCAGTCTCCTTAACATGGACCAGACCTGGATCACTGTTCTGACTAACAAGGTGATTTACCAGTCTCCTTAACATGGACCAGACCTGGATCACTGTTCTGACTAACAAGGTGATTTACCAGTCTCCTTAACATGGTCCAGACCTGGATCACTGGCCTGACTAACAAGGTGATTTACCAGTCTCCTTAACATGGACCAGACCTGGATCACTGTTCTGACTAACAAGGTGATTTACTAGTCTCCTTAACATGGTCTAGACCTGGATCACTGGCCTGACTAACAAGGTGATTTACCAGTCTCCTTAACATGGTCCAGACCTGGATCACTGGCCTGACTAACAAGGTGATTTACCAGTCTCCTTAACATGGTCCAGACCTGGATCACTGGCCTGACTAACAAGGTGATTTACCATTCTCCTTAACATGGTCTAGACCTGGATCACTGTTCTGACTAACAAGGTGATTTACCAGTCTCCTTAACATGGTCCAGACCTGGATCACTGTTCTGACTAACAAGGTGATTTACCAGTCTCCTTAACATGGACCAGACCTGGATCACTGGCCTGACTAACAAGGTGATTTACCAGTCTCCTTAACATGGACCAGACCTGGATCACTGTTCTGACTAACAAGGTGATTTACCAGTCTCCTTAACATGGTCCAGACCTGGATCACTGTTCTGACTAACAAGGTGATTTCCTGCGCTGATCACATCTCTACTCCATCAGAATATACATCTACCATGTCTTCATAATCATAATGCCCCTCTGTGGAAGGAGCTGTGGCCTCAGTCAAGCCTGTTTGGAAATCTGTATTCTCATGTTATCGTTCTGTGAAGTTCACAGAGAATGTCGCGTGTCTCAGACCAAAGACAGAGGTGTATCTAACTATATAGATGGCTAGAATGGTACTCCTACCGTCAGTGTCAGCAGATCCATCATAAACATCAACCACCACAACACGTCAAAGATCATCATGTGACCTGTCACCTCTAACCTTTACACATTCTCTCTTCGTCACCTCTAACCTTTACACATTCTCTCTTCGTCACCTCTAACCTTTACACATTCTCTCTTCGTCACCTCTAACCTTTACACATTCTCTCTTCGTCACCTCTAACCTTTACACATTCTCTCTTCGTCACCTCTAACCTTTACACATTCTCTCTTCGTCACCTCTAACCTTTACACATTCTCTCTTCGTCACCTCTAACCTTTACACATTCTCTCTTCGTCATCTCTAACCTTTACACATTCTCTCTTCGTCACCTCTAACCTTTACACATTCTCTCTTCGTCACCTCTAACCTTTACACATTCTCTCTTCGTCACCTCTAACCTTTACACATTCTCTCTTCGTCACCTCTAACCTTTACACATTCTCTCTTCGTCACCTCTAACCTTTACACATTCTATCTTCGTCACCTCTAACCTTTACACATTCTCTCTTCGTCATCTCTAACCTTTACACATTCTCTCTTCGTCACCTCTAACCTTTACACATTCTCTCTTCGTCACCTCTAACCTTTACACATTCTCTCTTCGTCACCTCTAACCTTTACACATTCTCTCTTCGTCACCTCTAACCTTTACACATTCTCTCTTCGTCATCTCTAACATTTACACATTCTCTCTTCGTCACCTCTAACCTTTACACATTCTCTCTTCGTCACCTCTAACCTTTACACATTCTCTCTTCGTCACCTCTAACCTTTACACATTCTCTCTTCGTCACCTCTAACCTTTACACATTCTCTCTTCGTCACCTCTAACCTTTACACATTCTCTCTTCATCACCTCTAACCTTTACACATTCTCTCTTCGTCACCTCTAACCTTTACACATTCTCTCTTCGTCACCTCTAACCTTTACACATTCTCTCTTCGTCACCTCTAACCTTTACACATTCTCTCCTCGTCACCTCTAACCTTTACACATTCTCTCTTCGTCATCTCTAACCTTTACACATTCTCTCCTCGTCACCTCTAACCTTTACACATTCTCTCTTGCATCATTAGAGGAGGATCCTGTGAACTGTCCCTGTCTTTATGATAACTGTCTTTAAATGGTTTTATATCCTTCCTCGTACTGCTGCTGCTGTTTCTGATGTTACAGACCTACAGTGTTGTCAGAGATGGGTTATATCTGCTGTTGTTTCTGATGTTACAGACCTACAGTGTTGTCAGAGATGGGGTATATCTGCTGTTGTTTCTGATGTTACAGACCTACAGTGTTGTCAGAGATGGGTTATATCTGCTGTTGTGTCTGATGTTACAGACCTACAGTGTTGTCAGAGATGGGGTATATCTGCTGTTGTTTCTGATGTTACAGACCTACAGTGTTGTCAGAGATGGGTTATATCTGCTGTTGTGTCTGATGTTACAGACCTACAGTGTTGTCAGAGATGGGTTATATCTGCTGTTGTGTCTGATGTTACAGACCTACAGTGTTGTCAGAGATGGGTTATATCTGCTGCTGTTTCTGATGTTACAGACCTACAGTGTTGTCAGAGATGGGTTATATCTGCTGTTGTTTCTGATGTTATAGCTGACAGATGATACAGACCTACAGTGTTGTCAGAGATGGGGTATATCTGCTGTTGTTTCTGATGTTACAGACCTACAGTGTTATCAGAGATGGGTTATATCTGCTGTTGTGTCTGATGTTACAGACCTACAGTGTTGTCAGAGATGGGTTATATCTGATGTTGTGTCTGATGTTACAGACCTACAGTGTTATCAGAGATGGGTTATATCTGCTGTTGTGTCTGATGTTACAGACCTACAGTGTTGTCAGAGATGGGTTATATCTGCTGTTGTTTCTGATGTTACAGACCTACAGTGTTGTCAGAGATGGGTTATATCTGCTGTTGTTTCTGATGTTATAGGTGACAGATGTTACAGACCTTCAGTGTTGTCAGAGATGGGTTATATCTGCTGTTGTTTCTGATGTTACAGACCTACAGTGTTATCAGAGATGGGTTATATCTGCTGTTGTGTCTGATGTTACAGACCTACAGTGTTGTCATTGATGGGTTATATCTGATGTTGTGTCTGATGTTACAGACCTACAGTGTTGTCAGAGATGGGGTATATCTGCTGTTGTTTCTGATGTTACAGACCTACAGTGTTGTCAGAGATGGGTTATATCTGCTGTTGTGTCTGATGTTAGAGACCTACAGTGTTGTCAGAGATGGGTTATATCTGCTGTTGTGTCTGATGTTACAGACCTACAGTGTTGTCAGAGATGGGTTATATCTGCTGTTGTTTCTGATGTTACAGACCTACAGTGTTGTCAGAGATGGGTTATATCTGCTGTTGTGTCTGATATTAGAGACCTACAGTGTTGTCAGAGATGGGTTATATCTGCTGTTGTGTCTGATATTAGAGACCTACAGTGTTGTCAGAGATGGGTTATATCTGCTGTTGTTTCTGATGTTACAGACCTACAGTGTTGTCAGAGATGGGTTATATCTGCTGTTGTTTCTGATGTTATAGGTGACAGATGTTACAGACCTTCAGTGTTGTCAGAGATGGGTTATATCTGCTGTTGTTTCTGATGTTACAGACCTACAGTGTTATCAGAGATGGGTTATATCTGCTGTTGTGTCTGATGTTACAGACCTACAGTGTTGTCATTGATGGGTTATATCTGATGTTGTGTCTGATGTTACAGACCTACAGTGTTGTCAGAGATGGGGTATATCTGCTGTTGTTTCTGATGTTACAGACCTACAGTGTTGTCAGAGATGGGTTATATCTGCTGTTGTGTCTGATATTAGAGACCTACAGTGTTGTCAGAGATGGGTTATATCTGCTGTTGTGTCTGATGTTACAGACCTACAGTGTTGTCAGAGATGGGTTATATCTGCTGTTGTTTCTGATGTTACAGACCTACAGTGTTGTCAGAGATGGGTTATATCTGCTGTTGTGTCTGATGTTACAGACCTACAGTGTTGTCAGAGATGGGTTATATCTGCTGTTGTTTCTGATGTTACAGACCTACAGTGTTGTCAGAGATGGGTTATATCTGCTGTTGTTTCTGATGTTACAGACCTACAGTGTTGTCAGAGATGGGTTATATCTGCTGTTGTGTCTGATGTTACAGACCTACAGTGTTGTCAGAGATGGGTTATATCTGCTGTTGTGTCTGATGTTACAGACCTACAGTGTTGTCAGAGATGGGTTATATCTGCTGTTGTGTCTGATGTTACAGACCTACAGTGTTATCAGAGATGGGTTATATCTGATGTTGTGTCTGATGTTACAGACCTACAGTGTTGTCAGAGATGGGTTATATCTGCTGTTGTGTCTGATGTTACAGACCTACAGTGTTGTCAGAGATGGGTTATATCTGCTGTTGTGTCTGATGTTACAGACCTACAGTGTTGTCAGAGATGGGTTATATCTGCTGTTGTGTCTGATGTTACAGACCTACAGTGTTGTCAGAGATGGGTTATATCTGCTGTTGTTTCTGTTGTTATAGCTGACAGATGATGTATCTTGATTACTGTCTATTGAGTTATTGGTTGACATGGATCTTTATCTTAATTCAAAAGCCAACTTTTACCTTTTTTTCCCTTGATGTCCTGATCATACATTTAACTTGCCCTGCTTCTCACTCTGTCTGCTCTCTCTGCTCTCTCTGCCCTCTCTGTTGCTGTCTCCCCCTATCCTCCTCTCCCTTCTACCCCCCCAGCTCCCTGAGGCGGTGTGTGTGTACCTGTTGGCGTTGTTTGAGCAGTACGTGGAGAAGGGTCTTCAGTTTGTGTGGAAGCGTTGTGTCCAGGCCATGGGCCAGGTGGACATCAGTAAGGTCACTACCCTCTGCTGCCTGTTGGAGGCGCTGCTGCTGGGAGACGGAAGACCAGACCTCAAGATGGTAGGCTAAATGTTACTAGAGTGCAGCATGACCACAACCACATGTTAACCAGTCATTATACACATCTTTAAACTGGGTGGTTCGAGCCCTGAAAGCTGATTGGCTGACAGACGTGGTATATCAGACCGTATACCACAAGTATGACAAAACATAGATTTTTTACTTCTCTAATTACGTTGTCGACCAGTTTATAATAGCAATAAGGCACCTCGGGGGTTTGTGGTATATGGCCAATATAGCACGTGTGTGTGTGTGTGTGTGTGTGTGTGTGTGTGTGTGTGTGTTCTAGGAAGCTAAGCACCTGAACAGTGTGTTGTGTCAGACGTTTGTGTTCTGCTACCTGTGGTCTGTGGGGGGTAACCTGACTGACAGCCACTGGGATGCCTTCGACAGCTTCGTCAGACAACAGTTTGAAGACAATAATGATGCCAAGGTTAGTAGGGCCTTCATCACCATCGCTATAATCATCATCATAGTCAGAATAATTATACTAATAATAATTATCATTGTCATCATTTGTAGTCAGAATTATAATAATCATCATTATTGTCAGAATTATAATCATCATCATTATAGTCAGAATTATAATCATCATCATCATAGTCAGAATTATAATCATCATCATCATAGTCAGAATTATAATCATCATCGTCATAGTCAGAATTATAATCATCATCATCATAGTCAGAATTATAATCATCATCATAGTCAGAATTATAATCATCATCATCATAGTCAGAATTGTAATCATCATCATCATAGTCAGAATTATAATCATCATCATCATAGTCAGAATTATAATCATCATCATAGTCAGAATTATAATCATCATCATAGTCAGAATTGTAATCATCATCATCATAGTCAGAATTGTAATCATCATCATCATAGTCAGAATTATAATCATCATCATCATAGTCAGAATTATAATCATCATCATCATAGTCAGAATTATAATCATCATCATCATAGTCAGAATTATAATCATCATCATCATAGTCAGAATTATAATCATCATCATCATCATAGTCAGAATTATAATCATCATCATAGTCAGAATTATAATCATCATCATTATAGTCAGAATTATAATCATCATCATCATCATAGTCAGAATTATAATCAACATCATAGTCAGAATTATAATCATCATCATCATAGTCAGAATTATAATCATCATCATCATCATAGTCAGAATTATAATCATCATCATCATAGTCAGAATTATAATCATCATCATCATCATAGTCAGAATTATAATCATCATCATCATAGTCAGAATTATAATCATCATCATAGTCAGAATTATAATCATCATCATCATCATAGTCAGAATTATAATCATCATCATCATAGTCAGAATTATAATCATCATCATCATCATAGTCAGAATTATAATCATCATCATCATCATAGTCAGAATTATAATCATCATCATCATAGTCAGAATTATAATCATCATCATCATAGTCAGAATTATAATCATCATCATCATCATAGTCAGAATTATAATCATCATCATCATAGTCAGAATTATAATCATCATCATCATAGTCAGAATTATAATCATCATCATCATAGTCAGAATTATAATCATCATCATCATCATAGTCAGAATTATAATCATCATCATCATAGTCAGAATTATAATCAACATCATAGTCAGAATTATAATCATCATCGTCATAGTCAGAATTGTAATCATCATCATCATAGTCAGAATTATAATCATCATCATCATAGTCAGAATTATAATCATCATCATAGTCAGAATTATAATCATCATCATTATAGTCAGAATTATAATCATCATCATAGTCAGAATTATAATCATCATCATTATAGTCAGAATTATAATCATCATCATCATAGTCAGAATTATCATCATCATCATCATAGTCAGAATTATCATCATCTTCATCATTATAGTCAGAATTATAATCATCATCATAGTCAGAATTATAATCATCATCATAGTCAGAATTATCATCATCTTCATTATAGTCAGAATTATCATCATCATCATCATTATAGTTAGAATTATAATCATCATCATCATAGTCAGAATTATAATCATCTACAGCATGCCATGCTTATCACACACACAGGGGGAGAGAGACACACTATATACTGTTTTCTTTTCCATACCATCAGAAGACTGCATAAAAAAATAAAACTGCATTTCCAGACAGGTTCAAAGCTTTATCTATTACCAGAGTCCAACTTAACCTGCCCTGACTGCCATACATATTACTGAAGGCCAACACTCCTCGCCAGGTGCTAGCTAGTATTAGCATGCTACAGAGGTGTAACTGGGGAATGGGGATTCTGTCCTGTTTTCTCCTAAGGTTAGATGTTTTTATCTGAAACTCCATGGGCAAGAACTAGGACCAGACCCTTTCTGCCTGGCTAGAATTTTCTCTTTCAAGCCGAACTGAACTCGAGAACCAACTTCTCGACATTAGTCAAAACATTTATTTTGATTTCCACAATGCCACTTGCCCACTACCACAGGATAAACAGCTGCCCACTACCCCTGGATAAACAGCTGCCCACTACCACAGTATAAACAGCTGCCCACTACCACAGGATAAACAGCTGTCCACTACCACAGGATAAACAGCTGCCCACTACCACAGGATAAACAGCTGTCCACTACCACAGGATAAACAGCTGCCCACTACCACAGGATAAACAGCTGTCCACTACCACAGGATAAACAGCTGCCCACTACCACAGGATAAACAGCTGTGGTGATTATGGTCTATCCATTGATACAGCAGAACACTTAAATGTAAATGTAATACAGCAGAACACAGTGAGACAGTCCTGCCCAGTAGCACAGGATAAACAGCTGTGGTGATTATGGTCTATCCATTGATACATTTACATTTAAGTCATTTAGCAGACACTCTTATCCAGAGCGACTTACAAATTGGTGCGTTCACCTTAAGACATCCAGTGGAACAGCCACTTTACAATAGTGCATCTAAATCTTTTAAGGGGGGTGAGAAGGATTACTTTATCCTATCCTAGGTATTCCTGAAAGAGGTGGGGTTTCAGGTGTCTCCGGAAGGTGGTGATTGACTCCGCTGTCCTGGCGTCGTGTTAGGCAAGCACCATGGTCTTGTAGATGTATTGATAAATATATCCTACTGCACCCACCACCTGAGCTAGATGTATTGATAAATGTCCTACTGCATCAAACACCTGAGCTAGATGTATTGATACATGTCCTACTGCACCAAACACCTTAAGTAGATGTATTGATAAATATCCTACTGCACCAAACACCTTAGGTAGATGTATTGGTAAATTTCCTACTGCACCCACCACCTGAGCTAGATGTATTGATAAATGTCCTACTGCATCAAACACCTGAGCTAGATGTATTGATAAATGTCCTACTGCACCAAACACCTTAAGTAGATGTATTGGTAAATATATCCTACTGCATCAAACACCTGAGCTAGATGTATTGATACATGTCCTACTGCACCAAACACCTTAAGTAGATGTATTGATAAATATCCTACTGCACCAAACACCTTAGGTAGATGTATTGGTAAATTTCCTACTGCACCCACCACCTGAGCTAGATGTATTGATAAATGTCCTACTGCATCAAACACCTGAGCTAGATGTATTGATAAATGTCCTACTGCACCAAACACCTTAAGTAGATGTATTGATAAATGTCCTACTGCACCAAACACCTTAAGTAGATGTATTGGTAAATATATCCTACTGCACCAAACACCTTAGGTAGATGTATTGAAAAAAATCCTACTGCATCAAACACCTGAGCTAGATATATTGATAAAAGTCCTACTGCACCAAACACCTTAAGTAGATGTATTGATAAATATCCTACTGCACCAAACACCTTAGGTAGATGTATTGATACATATCCTACTGCACCAAACACCTGAGCTAGATGTATTGATAAATGTCCTACTGCACCCACCACCTGAGCTAGATGTATTGATAAATGTCCTACTGCATCAAACACCTGAGCTAGATGTATTGATAAATGTCCTACTGCATCAAACACCTTAAGTAGATGTATTGGTAAATATATCCTACTGCATCAAACACCTGAGCTAGATGTATTGATAAATGTCCTACTGCACCAAACACCTTAAGTAGATGTATTGATAAATATCCTACTGCACCAAACACCTTAGGTAGATGTATTGATAAATATCCTACTGCACCAAACACCTGAGCTAGATGTATTGATAAATGTCCTACTGCACCAAACACCTTAGGTAGATGTATTGATAAATATCCTACTGCACCAAACACCTTAGGTAGATGTATTGGTAAATATCCTACTGCACCAAACACCTTAAGTAGATGTATTGATAAATATCCTACTGCACCAAACACCTTAGGTAGATGTATTGATACATATCCTACTGCACCAAACACCTGAGCTAGATGTATTGATAAATGTCCTACTCCATCAAACACCTGAGCTAGATGTATTGATAAAAGTCCTACTGCATCAAACACCTGAGCTAGATGTGTTGATAAGTGTCCTACTGCACCCACCACCTGAGCTATATGTATTGATACATGTCCTACTGCATCAAACACCTGAGCTAGATGTATTGATAAATGTCCTACTGCATCAAACACCTGAGCTAGATGTATTGATAAATATCCTACTGCACCCAACACCTGAGCTAGATGTATTGATAAATATCCTACTGCACCCAACACCTGAGCTAGATGTATTGATAAATATCCTACTGCACCCAACACCTGAGCTAGATGTATTGATAAATATCCTACTGCACCCACCACCTGAGCTAGATGTATTGATAAATGTCCTACTGCACCAAACACCTTAGGTAGATGTATTGAGAAAAATCCTACTGCACCCACCACCTGAGCTAGATGTAAACTTCCGCGACTAAATGCTCCTTTGCAAAAACGTCTAAATGAATGACAGATTTCTTGAGTTATCTTAAATTCATTCTGACTCTTTTTTAGGAAGTGATACTGGCTTTGTTCCTATGGTGTCTCTTGGGGGACAAACATCAGTAACTGCCACATCAATCCACACCTCCAAGACTGACATTTTTCTTCATAAGCAACAGATAAACACTTGCTGAATCGGTGCGTTCAGTCACTCGTTAAGTCCCCTGAAAGGGTTTAAAATCAAATAGAGGCCGTACCTGTGGAATCAATTCAATCTGTAGACTACTACCAATTATGAACATCTGATGAAGACTGCTACCAATTATGAACATCTGACGAATACTGCTACCAATTATCAACATCTGACGAAGACTGCTTCCAATTATGAACATCTGACAAAGACTGCTACCAATTATGAACATCTGATGAAGACTGCTACCAATTATCAACATCTGACGAAGACTGCTTCCAATTATGAACATCTGACGAAGACTGCTACCAATTATGAACATCTGACGAAGACTGCTACCAATTATGAACATCTGACGAAGACTGCTACCAATTATAAGTGTATTCAGTTGTTTTTATCAATTTGAAATATGCAACAAAAACATGTGCTGTAAAGGCATGCCATTTTAGTAGATGGATATGAACATATTGAAATGAACATCTCTAAAGGTATCGGTAGGAAAACCCCTGTCTGTCCCCTCAGAAATAAGGACAGCAGGTGAACGAGGCTGGAAGAGAACTTTCAATGTATTTCATCATGCCATCAATGGAGACTATGGCTGCCTTTGGTTGGTATCACAGTAATGATATCCAATAGGAACTCTCTACTTTCCTGTTCTGGAAGTGTCCCCTGGGTTGTAACAGTGTAATGATGGATAGAATGTTGTATTCCTTGAGTGAGTCCGTGGACGAGTAGAATATGCATCATTTACCTGTTAGTGGAGTGAGAGAGTGTGAGGGAGAAAGGGTGAAGGCTGAATGTGTTATGGTCCATAACTAACAGAGATGATTTGTCCTGGAGGATCTAAACATGCATGCACACACACGACCAGACACCAACACAAGGCTGGTGAAGTCTAACTCTGGGGATAACTCATGTGAGGCGACTGTCGCTCTGTCTTCTGTGGAGTTAGGGGCCATTCTGTGGAGTTAGAGGCCATTATGTACCCATTCACATTCATGTCTACTGTGGAGTTATGGGCCATTATGGACACATTAATATTCCTGTCTACTGTGGAGTTATGGGCCAAAATGGACACATTATTATGCATGTCTACTGTGGAGTTAGGGCCATTATGTACCAGTTAATGGTCATGTCTACTGTGGAGTTAGGGGCCATTATGTACCCATTGACATTCCTATCTACTGTGGAGTTAGTGGCCAGCATGTACCCATTCACATTCCTATCTACTGTGGAGTTAGGGGCCATTATGTACCAGTTAATGGTCATGTCTACTGTGGAGTTAGGGGCCATTATGTACCCATTCACATTCCTATCTACTGTGGAGTTATGGGCCATTATGTACCCATTCACATTCCTATCTACTGTGGAGTTAGGGGCCATTATGTACCAGTTAATAGTAATGTCTACTGTGGAGTTAGGGGCCATTATGTACCCATTCACATTCCTATCTACTGTGGAGTTAGGGGGCATTGTGTACACATTAATATTCCTGACTACTGTGGAGTTAGGGGCCATTATGTACACATTAATATTCCTGACTACTGTGGAGTTAGGGGCCATTATGTACACATTCATATTCCTGACTACTGTGGAGTTAGGGGCCATTGTGTACACATTCATATCCCTGTGTGTGTAATGATATGTGTGCCAGTTTCCGTGCCCGCTAGCCCTGGAGTTGGTGGCTGGCTCTCGCTGACAGTAAACAAACCACACGCACCCACTCACCTCCAACAGCAGGACACCAAGTCCAGGGGGACAAACACAGCGCACAAACTCTCACACACTGCGGGGGGCACAGGCTTCTCCAGGCATCAGTTACCTTAACATAGAGACACACAGGCCTGCACCTTTTAATGGCGTTCTGACCACCAAACTGTTTCATCCTGACATGGATTTGTCTACCTGCTTCCATCATGACATTTCCCGTGTTAGAATATATGAAACATTATTATTACCAACCCTGTTAGATCTGTATGACTTAGGGACAGTAAATACTATCAACCCTGTTAGATCTGTATGACTTATGGACAGTAAATACTATCAACCCTGTTAGATCTGTATGACTTATGGACAGTAAATACTATCAACCCTGTTAGATCTGTATGACTTAGGGACAGTAAATACTATCATCCCTGTTAGATCTGTATGACTTAGGGACAGTAAATACTATCAACCCTGTTAGATCTGTATGACTTAGGGACAGTAAATACTATCATCCCTGATAGATCTGTATGACTTAGTAAATACTATCAACCCTGTTAGATCTGTATGACTTAGGGACAGTAAATACTATCATCCCTGTTAGATCTGTATGACTTAGGGACAGTAAATACTATCAACCCTGTTAGATCTGTATGACTTAGGGACAGTAAATACTATCAACCCTGTTAGATCTGTATGACTTAGGGACAGTAAATACTATCATCCCTGATAGATCTGTATGACTTAGTAAATACTATCAACCCTGTTAGATCTGTATGACTTAGGGACAGTAAATACTATCATCCCTGTTAGATCTGTATGACTTAGTAAATACTATCAACCCTGTTAGATCTGTATGACTTAGGGACAGTAAATACTATCAACCCTGTTAGATCTGTATGACTTAGTAAATACTATCATCCCTGTTAGATCTGTATGACTTAGGGACAGTAAATACTATCAACCCTGTTAGATCTGTATGACTTAGTAAATACTATCATCCCTGTTAGATCTGTATGACTTAGTAAATACTATCAACCCTGTTAGATCTGTATGACTTAGTAAATACTATCAACCCTGTTAGATCTGTATGACTTATGGACAGTAAATACTATCAACCCTGTTAGATCTGTATGACTTATGGACAGTAAATACTATCAACCCTGTTAGATCTGTATGACTTAGGGACAGTAAATACTATCATCCCTGTTAGATCTGTATGACTTAGGGACAGTAAATACTATCAACCCTGTTAGATCTGTATGACTTAGGGACAGTAAATACTATCATCCCTGATAGATCTGTATGACTTAGTAAATACTATCAACCCTGTTAGATCTGTATGACTTAGGGACAGTAAATACTATCATCCCTGTTAGATCTGTATGACTTAGGGACAGTAAATACTATCAACCCTGTTAGATCTGTATGACTTAGGGACAGTAAATACTATCAACCCTGTTAGATCTGTATGACTTAGGGACAGTAAATACTATCATCCCTGTTAGATCTGTATGACTTAGTAAATACTATCAACCCTGTTAGATCTGTATGACTTAGGGACAGTAAATACTATCATCCCTGTTAGATCTGTATGACTTAGTAAATACTATCAACCCTGTTAGATCTGTATGACTTAGGGACAGTAAATACTATCAACCCTGTTAGATCTGTATGACTTAGTAAATACTATCATCCCTGTTAGATCTGTATGACTTAGGGACAGTAAATACTATCAACCCTGTTAGATCTGTATGACTTAGTAAATACTATCATCCCTGTTAGATCTGTATGACTTAGTAAATACTATCAACCCTGTTAGATCTGTATGACTTAGTAAATACTATCAACCCTGTTAGATCTGTATGACTTAGTAAATACTATCAACCCTGTTAGATCTGTATGACTTAGGGACAGTAAATACTATCATCCCTGTTAGATCTGTATGACTTAGGGACAGTAAATACTATCATCCCTGTTAGATCTGTATGACTTAGTAAATACTATCAACCCTGTTAGATCTGTATGACTTAGGGACAGTAAATACTATCAACCCTGTTAGATCTGTATGACTTAGGGACAGTAAATACTATCAACCCTGTTAGATCTGTATGACTTAGGGACAGTAAATACTATCAACCCTGTTAGATCTGTATGACTTAGGGACAGTAAATACTATCATCCCTGTTAGATCTGTATGACTTAGTAAATACTATCAACCCTGTTAGATCTGTATGACTTAGGGACAGTAAATACTATCATCCCTGTTAGATCTGTATGACTTAGTAAATACTATCAACCCTGTTAGATCTGTATGACTTAGGGACAGTAAATACTATCAACCCTGTTAGATCTGTATGACTTAGTAAATACTATCAACCCTGTTAGATCTGTATGACTTAGGGACAGTAAATACTATCAACCCTGTTAGATCTGTATGACTTAGGGACAGTAAATACTATCATCCCTGTTAGATCTGTATGACTTAGTAAATACTATCAACCCTGTTAGATCTGTATGACTTAGGGACAGTAAATACTATCAACCCTGTTAGATCTGTATGACTTAGTGACTGTTAGAGTAAATACTATCAACCCTGTTAGATCTGTATGACTTAGGGACAGTAAATACTATCAACCCTGTTAGATCTGTATGACTTAGGGACAGTAAATACTATCATCCCTGTTAGATCTGTATGACTTAGGGACAGTAAATACTATCAACCCTGTTAGATCTGTATGACTTAGGGACAGTAAATACTATCAACCCTGTTAGATCTGTATGAATTAGGGACAGTAAATACTATCAACCCTGTTAGATCTGTATGACTTAGGGACAGTAAATACTATCAACCCTGTTAGATCTGTATGACTTAGGGACAGTAAATACTATCAACCCTGTTAGATCTGTATGACTTAGGGACAGTAAATACTATCAACCCTGTTAGATCTGTATGACTTAGGGACAGTAAATACTATCAACCCTGTTAGATCTGTATGACTTAGGGACAGTAAATACTATCAACCCTGTTAGATCTGTATGACTGTTAGATCTGTTAGGACAGTAAATACTATCAACCCTGTTAGATCTGTATGACTTAGGGACAGTAAATACTATCAACCCTGTTAGATCTGTATGACTTAGGGACAGTAAATACTATCAACCCTGTTAGATCTGTATGACTTAGGACAGTAAATACTATCAACCCTGTTAGATCTGTATGACTTAGGGACAGTAAATACTATCAACCCTGTTAGATCTGTATGACTTAGGGACAGTAAATACTATCAACCCTGTTAGATCTGTATGACTTAGACAGTAAATACTATCAACCCTGTTAGATCTGTATGACTTAGGGACAGTAAATACTATCAACCCTGTTAGATCTGTATGACTTAGTAAATACTATCATCCCTGTTAGATCTGACTTAGTAAATACTATCAACCCTGTTAGATCTGTATGACTTAGGGACAGTAAATACTATCAACCCTGTTAGATCTGTATGACTTAGGGACAGTAAATACTATCATCCCTGTTAGATCTGTATGACTTAGGGACAGTAAATACTATCAACCCTGTTAGATCTGTATGACTTATGGACAGTAAATACTATCAATCCCTGTTAGATCTGTATGACTTAGGGACAGTAAATACTATCAACCCTGTTAGATCTGTATGACTTAGGGACAGTAAATACTATCAACCCTGTTAGATCTGTATGACTTAGGGACAGTAAATACTATCAACCCTGTTAGATCTGTATGACTTAGGGACAGTAAATACTATCAACCCTGTTAGATCTGTATGACTTAGGGACAGTAAATACTATCAACCCTGTTAGATCTGTATGACTTAGGGACAGTAAATACTATCAACCCTGTTAGATCTGTATGACTTAGGGACAGTAAATACTATCAACCCTGTTAGATCTGTATGACTTAGGGACAGTAAATACTATCATCCCTGTTAGATCTGTATGACTTAGGGACAGTAAATACTATCAACCCTGTTAGATCTGTATGACTTAGGGACAGTAAATACTATCAACCCTGTTAGATCTGTATGACTTAGGGACAGTAAAT
>NC_088413.1:15912634-15930134 GCF_034236695.1 Oncorhynchus nerka | reverse complement strand
CCTCCCTCCTCTTCATGTCAGGTGCTCCTGGTAACAGAAAGATAGTGATCTTTGTGGATGATCTGAACATGCCTAAATTGGACACCTACGGCTCCCAGCCTCCAATAGAGCTGCTCAGACAGTTCCAGGACTTCCACGGCTTCTACGACCGAGAGAAGTTCTTCTGGAAGGAGATCCAGGTACACACACACACACCACACACACACACACACACACACACACACACACACACACACACACACAACCACACCACACCACACCACACCACACCACACACACACACACCACATACACCACACACCACATACACCACACACACACACACACACACACACACCACACACCACATACACCACACACCACACACCACACACACACACACACACACACCACACACCACACACACACAGTCTTGTTCAATATGTAGATAGAGTCTCATCTTGTCTGGGCTAAAGGATATTAGGTGAAACATTGAGTCTATTCTGCTCCAGTCGTTATTTTTAAGTCTGAGAAAATGAAGTGACTTTATGTTTGTGGTCAGTGAAAACTTTGGTCCAGGAGCTGATAGGGTCCATTATTCTGCTACAGTACAATGTGTTTGTTTTAGTCCTTTGTTACTGTTGTGAATGGTCAGCACACAGTAATTAGGTTCCAATAGCACACATTAAAACGCTCTATTTGTACATATTAGGGACCAATTAATCTGTGTGGAGGTGGGTGGATGTGGGGGTGGGTGGATGTGAGGGGTGGATGTGTGGGGTTGGGTGGATGTGAGGGGGTGGGTGGATGTGAGGGGTGGATGTGTGGGGTTGGGTGGATGTGTGGGTTGGGTGGATGTGTGGGGGTGGGTGGATGTGTGGGGTTGGGTGGATGTGAGGGGGTGGGTGGATGTGAGGGGTGGATGGATGTGAGGGGGTGGGTGGATGTGTGGGGGTGGATGTGTGGGGTTGGGTGGATGTGAGGGGTGGGTGGATGGGTGGGTGGATGTGAGGGGGTGGGTGGGTGTGTGGGGGTGGGTGGGTGTGAGGGGTGGGTGGGTGTGTGGGGGTGGGTGGATGTGAGGGGGTGAGTGGATGTGAGGGTGTGAGTGGATGTGTGGGGGTGGGTGGATGTGGGGGGTGGGTGGATGTGAGGGGTGGGTGGATGTGTGGGGGTGGGTGGATGTGAGGGGGTGGATGTGTGGGGTGGGTGGATGTGTGGGGGGTGGGTGGATGTGAGGGGGTGGATGTGAGGGGTGGGTGGATGTGAGGGGGTGGGTGGGTGGATGTGAGGTTGTGGGTGGATTTGTGGGGTGGGTGGATGTGAGGGGGTGAGTGGATGTGAGGGGTGGGTGGATCAGTGGGGGTGTGTGCATGGGTGGATGTGGGGGTGGGTGGATGTGTGGTTGTGGGTGGATGTGTGGGGGTGGGTGGATGTGTGGGGGTGGGTGGATCAGTGGGGGTGGGTGGATCAGTGGGGGTGGGTGGATCAGTGGGGGTGGGTGGATGTGTGGGGGTGGGTGGATCAGTGGGGGTGGGTGGATCAGTGGGGGGTGTGCGTGGGGGGTGGGTGGATTTGAGGTTGTGGGTGGATGTGTGGGGGTGGGTGGATGTGTGGGGGGTGGGTGGATCAGTGGGGGTGGGTGGATCAGTGGGGTGGGTGGATCAGTGGGGGTGGGTGGATCAGTGGGGGTGGGTGGATGTGTGGGGGTGGGTGGATCAGTGGGGGTGGGTGGATCAGTGGGGGTGGGTGGATGTGGGGGGGTGCAAGTGAATCATTCAGGGAATCAGTTATTCTGTTAGTTGAGATCTGAACGTGTACTGGATGTAAATGTGTTTCCACCACATGCAGACAGACGACAGACAACCATGTCAAGACAGCAACCAGAGTAGTCACACAAGGTCATATGCAGACACACACACACACACACATACACACACACACACACACACACACACACACATACACACACACACACACACACACACACACACACACACACACACACACACGCACAGGGAATACAGAACCAATGGCATGTCAATATTTTCTAATCCAAACAGGGTTTCACTCTGAAGTTTAACTCAGCTAAAAATTCTGGCCCGGGTGGATGTTCTTCAAACTGAAAGTCAAATATAATATTGATAGAAGACGAAATCGATGAAAAATATGAGGTTTCAAAATATGAGGGTTTAAATATATATGAAAATATGAGGGTTTAAATATATATGAAAATGTGTTGGTAGGAAATATTTTTTTCTGTGCCCAATCTTCCTTTCGACCCCCCTCTCCTCCGTTCTTCTCTCTCATTCTCTTTCTCTCTGCAGGACATGACGATCGCGGCGGCCTGCGCTCCGCCTGGAGGGGGCCGTAACCCGGTGACCCCTCGTTTCATCCGCCACTTCAGCATGCTGTGTCTGCCCACTCCCTCCGAACACAGCCTCAAACAGATCTTCAATGTGGGTAACCCCTGACCTCTGACATCTAAACCCTGCCCTAAGAGCACAGCCTCAAACAGATCTTCAATGTGGGTAACCCCTGACCTCTGACATCTAAACCCTGCCCTAAGAGCACAGTCTCAAACAGATCTTCAATGTGGGTAACCCCTGACCTCTGACATCTAAACCCTGCCCTAAGAGCACAGCCTCAAACAGATCTTCAATGTGGGTAACCCCTGACCTCTGACATCTAAACCCTGCCCTAAGAGCACAGCCTCAAACAGATCTTCAAGGTCAAGACTTAACCTCCAACCTCAGTTCCTAACCCTAATATGACCTTTTAACCCCTTGTCTCCAAACCCTCTTGTCTCTTCTCTCCTCATGTCCTCTCCCTCACAGCCCCTTAACACGCTGTGGTAGTTTAATTACAGATCGACTATCCTCATGTCCTCTCCCTCACAGCCCCTTAACAAGCTGTGGTAGTTTAATTACAGATCAACCATCCTCATGTCCTCTCCCTCACAGCCCCTTAACACGCTGTGGTAGTTTAATTACAGATCAACCATCCTCATGTCCTCTCCCTCACAGCCCCTTAACAAGCTGTGGTAGTTTAATTACAGATCAACCATCCTCATGTCCTCTCCCTCACAGCCCCTTAACACGCTGTGGTAGTTTAATTACAGATCGACTATCCTCATGTCCTCTCCCTCACAGCCCCTTAACACGCTGTGGTAGTTTAATTACAGATCAACCATCCTCATGTCCTCTCCCTCACAGCCCCTTAATTAATTACAGATCGACTATTCTCTCACATCTCTCACATCACATGCATGTCTTGAGTCTGCCCTCTCTCCTCAAGGGCATATTCAAGCACACACACCCTCAAGCCCACGTACGCTTAACTCTCCCTGTTGAAACGGTCTCTCCCCCTCCAGGCCATCCTCAGTGGTTTCCTCAGTGAGTTCCCCCAGGCGGTGAGGTCTTCAGCAGGCAGCATCGTAGACGCAGCAGTAGAGATCTACCACCGCATGTCTGTGGACCTCCTGCCTACACCAGCCAAGTCCCACTATGTCTTCAACCTCAGGGACCTCTCCAAGTGTGTCCAGGGTGAGACACACACACACACTACGTCTTCACCCTCAGGGACCTCTCCTTCCAGGGTGAGCACACACACACACTACGTCTTCACCCTCAGGGACCTCTCCAAGTGTGTCCAGGGTGAGACACACACACACACATCACTAACGTCTTCACCATCAGGGACTCTCCAAGTGTGTCCAGGGTGAGACACACACACACACAACGCCTTCACCCTCAAGGACCTCTCCAAGTGTGTCCAGGGTGAGGACACACACACACTACGTCTTCACCCTCAAGGACCTCTCCAAGTGTGTCCAGGGTGAGACACACACACACACTACGTCTTCACCCTCAGGGACCTCTCCAAGTGTGTCCAGGGTGAGACACACACACACACTACGTCTTCACCATCAGGACCTCTCCAAGTGTGTCCAGGGTGAGACACACACACACACACTACGTCTTCACCCTCAGGGACCTCTCCAAGTGTGTCCAGGGTGACACACACACACACACTACGTCTTCACCCTCAGGGACCTCTCCAAGTGTGTCCAGGGTGAGACACACACACACACACACGTCTTCACCCCTCACCCTGTCCAGGGGAGACACACACACACCTCTCCAAGGGACCTCTCAAGTGTCCAGGGTGAGACACACACACACACTACGTCTTCACCCTCAGGACCTCTCCAAGTGTTTCCAGGGTGAGACACACACACACACTACGTCTCACCCTCAGGGACCTCTCCAAGTGTGTCCAGGGTGAACACACACACACACACACGTCTTCACCCTCAGGGACCTCTCCAAGTGTGTCCAGGTGAGACACACACACACTACGTCTTCACCCTCAGGGACCTGTGTGTCCAGAGGTGAGACCTCTCCACACACACACACACGTCTTCACCCTCAGGGACCTCTCCAAGTGTGTCCAGGGTGAGACACACACACACACTACGTCTTCACCCTCAGGACCTCTCCAAGTGTGTCCAGGGTGGACACACACACACCACGTCTTCACCCTCAGTGACCTCTCCAAGTGTGTCCAGGGTTCCCACACACACGGTGAGGTCTTCACCCTCAGGGACTCTCCAAGTGTGTCCAGGGTGACACACACACACACACACACGTCTTCACCCTCAGGGACCTCTCCAAGTGTGTCCAGGGTGAGACACACACACACACTATGTCTTCAACCTCAGGGACCTCTCCAAGTGTGTCCAGGGTGAGACACACACACACACACACTACGTCTTCACCCTCAGGGACCTCTCCAAGTGTGTCCAGGGTGAGACACACACACACACACTACGTCTTCACCCTCAAGGACCTCTCCAAGTGTGTCCAGGGTGAGACACACACACACACACACTACGTCTTCACCCTCAGGGACCTCTCCAAGTGTGTCCAGGGTGAGACACACACACACACACTACGTCTTCACCCTCAGGGACCTCTCCAAGTGTGTCCAGGGTGAGACACACACACACACACTATGTCTTCAACCTCAGGGACCTCTCCAAGTGTGTCCAGGGTGAGACACACACACACACACACTACGTCTTCACCCTCAGGGACCTCTCCAAGTGTGTCCAGGGTGAGACACACACACACACACACTACGTCTTCACCCTCAGGGACCTCTCCAAGTGTGTCCAGGGTGAGACACACACACACACTATGTCTTCAACCTCAGGGACCTCTCCAAGTGTGTCCAGGGTCAGGGACCTCTCCAAGTGTGTCCAGGGTGAGACACACACACACACACACTACGTCTTCACCCTCAGGGACCTCTCCAAGTGTGTCCAGGGTGAGACACACACACACACACACTACGTCTTCACCCTCAGGGACCTCTCCAAGTGTGTCCAGGGTGAGACACACACACACACTACGTCTTCACCCTCAGGGACCTCTCCAAGTGTGTCCAGGGTGAGACACACACACACACTATGTCTTCAACCTCAGGGACCTCTCCAAGTGTGTCCAGGGTGAGACACACACACACACTACGTCTTCACCCTCAGGGACCTCTCCAAGTGTGTCCAGGGTGAGACACACACACACACTACGTCTTCACCCTCAGGGACCTCTCCAAGTGTGTCCAGGGTGAGACACACACACACACACTACGTCTTCACCCTCAAGGACCTCTCCAAGTGTGTCCAGGGTGAGACACACACACACACACACTACGTCTTCACCCTCAGGGACCTCTCCAAGTGTGTCCAGGGTGAGACACACACACACACACACTCACCCTCGTCTTGAGACACACACACACACATGTCTTCAACCTCAGGGACCTCTCCAAGTGTGTCCAGGGTGAGACACACACACACACACACACTACGTCTTCACCCTCAGGGACCTCTCCAAGTGTGTCCAGGGTGAGACACACACACACACACACTACGTCTTCACCCTCAGGGACCTCTCCAAGTGTGTCCAGGGTGAGACACACACACACACACACACTACGTCTTCACCCTCAGGGATCTCTCCAAGTGTGTCCAGGGTGAGACACACACATACACACACTACGTCTTCACCCTCAGGGACCTCTCCAAGTGTGTCCAGGGTGAGACACACACACACACACTATGTCTTCAACCTCAGGGACCTCTCCAAGTGTGTCCAGGGTGAGACACACACACACACACACACACACACACACACTACGTCTTCAACCTCAGGGACCTCTCCAAGTGTGTCCAGGGTGAGACACACACACACACACACACACGTCTTCACCCTCAGGGACCTCTCCAAGTGTGTCCAGGGTGAGACACACACACACACACTACGTCTTCACCCTCAGGGACCTCTCCAAGTGTGTCCAGGTGAGACACACACACACACACACACACACTACGTCTTCACCCTCAGGGACCCTCCAAGTGTCCAGGGTGAGAAAGTTTGTCTTGGCTTATTCACTTGTAAGTTATTAAAGTAGCGGATGGACTGAGATGCTCTTGGTTGTAGCCTGAAGTCCAGACAGAGACAGTACCAGTCCTCTACCCAGCAGCCTCACAACCATCATCAGAGCAGAGAGGCCTGAGTTGAAGTGACTACTGCTCCCTGACCCCCGCTAGGGAGTCACCATGCAGAACACACACACACATACACACACACACCAGCGAGCGTAAACACACACACATACACCCACATACACACACCAGCATTAATAGAACCCAAGGCGAATAAGGCCAACCCAGCCCCCATTCTTGCTGAGGGCGAGCGTGGTCACATTAATGCCCTCAACTTTCTAACAAGACTTGAACATGGATCCTCTGGTGTGTCCGACCCATCATATCTCCTAAAGCATCCCTAGCATTGCATAACATTGATAACAACAGGGATGTGTCAACAGCAGATATTAGACTTTTCTTTACTTCTTCATGTGTTAAGGTTGCAGGGTGAGAACCACCAAGTTGAATCATGTTTTATTATTCTCTGGTCGTAAATAAATCATGTTAAATCCATCTAACCCTCCCTGCCTTTTACCTCCCTCTTCACCTTCCTCCCTCCCCCGCTCCCTCTCCCCTCTCCTCCCTGCCTCCCACTCCCTCTCCCCTCTCCTCCCTGCCTCCCACTCCCTCTCATCTCTCCTCCCTCCACCTCTCTCCCTCCCTTCACCCCCTCTCTCCCTCCCTTCACCTCCCTCCTCATTCAAAAGAACTCACTCCATCTCCCTCCCTGCTTCTTTACCTCTCTTCCCTTCACCTCCCCTCCCCCACTCCCTCTCCCCCTCCTCCCTCCATCTCTCCCTCCACCTCTCTCTCTCATTTTCTCTCTCCCTCCCTGCCTCTTTTACTTTCCTCCCTCCCCGCTCCCTCTCTTCCCCTCCTCCCTCCCTCCCTCCTCTCACCTCTCTCTCTCATTCTCTCTCTCTCTCCCTCCCTCCCTCTGTCTGTCTGTCCTCCAGGTATGTTGCAGTGTGAGCCAGGCACGGTGAGGATCAGAATGGGATATTCCGTCTGTTCTGTCACGAGTGTCAGAGAGTGTTCCAGACCGCCTCATCAACAACGAAGACAAAACCTACTTCAACACCATCGTGTCTGAGATGGCCAGTAAGAACATAACCCAGAGTTTAATAGAACCTAGAGCTAGACACTCAGTAAGAACATAACCCAGAGTTTAATAGAACCTAGAGCTAGACACTCAGTAAGAACATAACACAGAGTTTAATAGAACCTAGACGGCCAGTAAGAACATAACACAGAGTTTAATAGAACCTAGACGGCAGTAAGAAGTACAGAGTTTAATAGCAGACACCAGTAACACAGAGTTTAATAGAACCTAGAGCTAGACGGTCAGTAAGAACATAACACAGAGTTTAATAGAACCTAGAGCTAGACGGTCAGTAAGAACATAACACAGAGTTTAATAGAACCTAGACGGCCAGTAAGAATATAATACAGAGTTTAATAGAACCTAGACACTCAGTAAGAACATAACACAGAGTTTAATAGAACCTAGAGCTAGACACTCAGTAAGAACATAACACAGAGTTTAATAGAACCTAGACGGCCAGTAAGAACATAACACAGAGTTTAATAGAACCTAGACAGTTAGTAAGAACATAACACAGAGTTTAATAGAACCTAGACGGCCAGTAAGAACATAACACAGAGTGTAATAGAACCTAGACGGCTCAGTAAGAACATAACACAGAGTTTAATAGAACCTAGAGATAGACACTCAGTAAGAACATAACACAGAGTGTAATAGAACCTAGACGGCCAGTAAGAATATAACACAGAGTTTAATAGAACCTAGACGGCCAGTAAGAATATAACACAGAGTTTAATAGAACCTAGAGCTAGACACTCAGTAAGAACATAACACAGAGTTTAATAGAACCTAGACGGCCAGTAAGAACATAACACAGAGTGTAATAGAACCTAGAGCTAGACACTCAGTAAGAACATAACACAGAGTTTAATAGAACCTAGACAGTTAGTAAGAACATAACACAGAGTGTAATAGAACCTAGACGGCCAGTAAGAACATAACACAGAGTTTAATAGAACCTAGAGCTAGACACTCAGTAAGAACATAACACAGAGTTTAATAGAACCTAGACGGCCAGTAAGAACATAACACAGAGTTTAATAGAACCTAGACGGCCAGTAAGAACATAACACAGAGTGTAATAGAACCTAGAGATAGACACTCAGTAAGAACATAACACAGAGTTTAATAGAACCTACACGGCCATTAAGAACATTACACAGAGTTTAATAGAACCTAGACAGCCAGTAAGAACATAACACAGAGTGTAATGGAACCTAGAGCTAGACACTCAGTAAGAACATAACACAGAGTTAATTAGAACCTAGACGGCCAGTAAGAACATAACACAGAGTTTAATAGAACCTAGACGGCCAGTAAGAACATAACACAGAGTTTAATAGAACCTAGACGGCCAGTAAGAACATAACACAGAGTGTAATAGAATCTAGAGATAGACACTCAGTAAGAACATAACACAGAGTTTAATAGAACCTAGACGGCCAGTAAGAACATAACACAGAGTTTAATAGAACCTAGAGCTAGACACCAGTAAGAACATAATACAGAGTTTAATAGAACCTAGACGGCCAGTAAGAACATAACACAGAGTTTAATAGAACCTAGACGGCCAGTAAGAACATAACACAGAGTTTAATAGAACCTAGACGGCCAGTAAGAACATAATACACAGTTAATTAGAACCTAGACGGCCAGTAAGAACATAACACAGAGTTTAATAGAACCTAGACGGCCAGTAAGAACATAATACAGAGTGTAATAGAACCTAGACGGCCAGTAAGAACATAATACAGAGTTAATTAGAACCTAGACGGCCAGTAAGAACATAATACAGAGTTAATTAGAACCTAGACGGCCAGTAAGAACATAACACAGCGTTTAATAGAACCTAGACGGCCAGTAAGAACATAATACAGAGTTAATTAGAACCTAGACGGCCAGTAAGAACATAACACAGAGTTTAATAGAACCTAGACGGCCAGTAAGAACATAACACAGAGTTTAATAGAACCTAGACGGCCAGTAAGAACATAATACAGAGTTAATTAGAACCTAGACGGCCAGTAAGAACATAACACAGAGTTTAATAGAACCTAGACGGCCAGTAAGAACATAACACAGAGTTTAATAGAACCTAGACGGCCAGTAAGAACATAATACAGAGTTAATTAGAACCTAGACGGCCAGTAAGAACATAACACAGAGTTTAATAGAACCTAGACGGCCAGTAAGAATATAATACAGAGTTTAATAGAACCTAGACGGCCAGTAAGAACATAACACAGAGTTTAATAGAACCTAGACGGCCAGTAAGAACAGAGTTAATACAGAGTTAACAGAGTTTAATAGAACCTAGACGGCCAGTAAGAACATAATACAGAGTTAATTAGAACCTAGACGGCCAGTAAGAACATAACACAGAGTTTAATAGAACCTAGACGGCCAGTAAGAACATAACACAGAGTTAATAGAACCTAGACGGCCAGTAAGAACATAATACAGAGTTAATTAGACGCCAGTAAGAACCTAGACGGCCAGTAAGAACATAACACAGAGTTTAATAGAACCTAGACGGCCAGTAAGAACATAACACAGAGTTAATTAGAACCTAGACGGCCAGTAAGAACATAACACAGAGTTTAATAGAACCTAGACGGCCAGTAAGAACATAATACAGAGTTAATTAGAACCTAGACGGCCAGTAAGAACATAACACAGAGTTTAATAGAACCTAGACGGCCAGTAAGAACATAATACAGAGTTAATTAGAACCTAGACGGCCAGTAAGAACATAACACAGAGTTTAATAGAACCTAGACGGCCAGTAAGAATATAATACAGAGTTAATTAGAACCTAGACGGCCAGTAAGAACATAACACAGAGTTTAATAGAATCTAGAGATAGGCCAGTAAGAACATAATACAGAGTTAATTAGAACCTAGACGGCCAGTAAGAAGATAATACAGAGTTAATTAGAACCTAGACGGCCAGTAAGAACATAACACAGAGTTTAATAGAACCTAGACGGCCAGTAAGAACATAATACAGAGTTAATTAGAACCTAGACGGCCAGTAAGAACATAATACAGAGTTAATTAGAACCTAGACGGCCAGTAAGAACATAACACAGAGTTTAATAGAACCTAGACGGCCAGTAAGAACATAATACAGAGTTAATTAGAACCTAGACGGCCAGTAAGAACATAACACAGAGTTTAATAGAACCTAGACGGCCAGTAAGAACATAATACAGAGTTAATTAGAACCTAGACGGCCAGTAAGAACATAACACAGAGTTTAATAGAACCTAGACGTAAGAACATAACACAGAGTAAGAACATAATACAGAGTTAATAGAACCTAGACGGCCAGTAAGAACATAACACAGAGTTTAATAGAACCTAGACGGTCAGTAAGAACATAACACAGAGTTAATTAGAACCTAGACGGCCAGTAAGAACATAACACAGAGTTTAATAGAACCTAGACGGCCAGTAAGAACATAATACAGAGTTAATTAGAACCTAGACAGCCAGTAAGAACATAACACAGAGTTCAATAGTAAAACATAACACAGAGTTTAATAGACGGTCAGTAAGAACATAACACAGAGTTCAATAGAACCTAGACGGCTAGTTTGAACTTTCAGAGTTAGAATCTAGAGATTGCCTCTCACTACAGTGTTTTGACATATTAAGTTTGAAAGCCATTTCAATGTCCTTATCTAAAACGCTCCCAGTATCTAAAGTTAATTAGACGTCCCACAATTGGTGAGCTATGAATAGCAACATAACACAGAGTTTAAAGAATCCTTCTTAATTAGAACCTAGACGGCCAGTAAGAACAAATAGAGTTTTTTGGCTTCAGATTTAGAACCCAAGAAGATTACTTTAGAACCTAGACCAAACCCATAGAACCATATTTGGAGATTTCAGTAAGGTAAAAATGCACTAGAACCTAGAGCCAGTAAGAACATAACACAGAGTTTAATTTCCCAGGTAAGCATAATACAGAGTTAATTAGAACCTAGACGGCCAGTAAGAACATAACACAGAGTTTAACAGAACCTAGACGGCCAGTAAGAACATAATACAGAGTTAATTAGAACCTAGATCTCTGCAATCCTTCCTAGAACCTAGACGGCCAGTAAGAACATAATACAGAGTTAATTAGAACCTAGACGGCCAGTAAGAACATAACCTCCCCTAATACAGAGTTAATTAGAACCTAGACGGCCCATAACACAGAGTTTAATAGAATCTAGACGGCCTAAGAACATAATACAGAGTTTAATTAGAACTCTAGAGGTGGGTACTGAGTTAATTAGAACCTAGACGGCAGTAAGAACATAACACAGAGTTTAATAGTAGACGGCCAGTAAGACAATACAGAGTTAATTAGAACCTAGAGCCCAAACATAATAGAGATCAGGGCAGTAAGAACATAACACAGAGTTTAATAGAACCTGGCCAGTAAGATATAATACAGAACTAGGAACTAGACGGCCAGTAAGAACTCCACAGAGAGAAACCCCAACGGCCAGTAAGAACATAATACAGAGTTAATTAGAACCAGACGCTGTAAGAACATAACACCAGAGTTAATAGAACCTCCAGTAAGTCAGATTTTACCACGGCCTAACACAGAGAGAACAGGGCCCTATGCAGAACCCAGACGGCCTAATTAGTAGCAGACGGCCAGTAAGAACATAACACAGAGTTAATTAGAACCTAGACGGCCCTAACACAGAGTTCAATAGAACCTATGATAGTAAGAACATAAGACAGAGTTACAATAGAACCTAGATCACATAACCAGATTCCCAGTAAGAACATTTAGTGAACAATGTCCTTATCTGTCCAGAACATAATTGTGAGCTATAAAGCAAGTTAATATATTTCCAGTAAGTTTTTGTAATGCTTTAGACGCCAGTAAGAATATAATTTGTTAAATTCTGGAGATTTCCAGAGTTTAATGAACCAAGAAACCAATACAGAGTTCCCAGGTAGGATAGCGCGTATGATCCGCATTCATCTAAGCGCCAGTAAGCCCCTCCATCTCTCCCTCCCCTTCCCTCCCTCCCTCCTAACACAGGTTTAAGAGGGGGCAGACGGGAACATCACTAAGAGCTGTGCCTGGAACCGGCCAAAGAACATGTGCAAGGAGACCAAGCTGCTGTTCTTCCAGATAGAACACTGGAGTTTTAGAACGAGGATACAACTAATGACAGCAGTTTAAGAAATGAAGACCAGAGTGAGACGGCTGTCATTGAACTATTTAGTGAACCTGACGGCCAGTAAGGTAAAGAGTTAGGGCCAAGGACATTTGGTAAATTGCTAACTTCACTGACACAGGTAGGGAGGGGAAGGACATGGAAATAATACAGAGTTAATTTCACTGACACACAGAAACATAACACAGGTTTATCAGGGAACCAGAAGTAAGAACAGGGGTTTAATAGAGAGGACATGGTGTTCAGAACCCACTGACACATTTGTAGGGGAGGGGAAGAGGGAGGGAAGATTAAGTTTGGTGTTCCTCTTCACTGACACACAGGTAGGGAGGGGAAGAGGAGGGTGAGGACTCAAAACTCCACATGGAGATTTCCTCAAGGCAAAATCACTGACACACAGGTAGGGGAGGGCAAGAGGAGGGCATCTAGGACATGGTGTTCCTCTTCACTCAGGGGTGCAGAGAAGGCAGACACACATGGGTAGGGAGGGGAAGAGGAGGGCGAGACATATGTTCCTCTATTTTCACTGAAACACACAGGTAGGGAGGGGAAGAGGAGGGTGAGGACATGGTGTTCCCATTCTATTTCACTGACACACAGGTAGGGGAGGGCAAGAGGAGGGCAAGGACATGGTGTTCCTCTTCACTGACACAGGTAGGGGAGGGCAAGAGGAGGGCAAGGACATGGTGTTCTCTCTTCACTGACACACAGGTAGGGGGAGGAAGAGGAGGGCGAGGACATGGTGTTCCTCTTCACTGACACACAGGTAGGGGAGGGAAGAGGGGGCAAGGACATGGTGTTCCTCTTCACTGACACACAGGTAGGGGAGGGGAAGAAGGGTGAGGACATGGTGTTCCTCTTCACTGACACACAGGTAGGGAGGGAAGAGGAGGGCGAGGACATGGTGTCTCTTCACTGACACACAGGTAGGGGAGGGCAAGGACATGGTGTTCTCTTCACTGACACACAGGTAGGGGAGGGCAAGGACATGGTGTTCCTCTTCACTGACACACAGGTAGGGGAGGGCAAGGACATGGTGTTCCTCTTCACTGACACACAGGTAGGGGAGGGCAAGAGACATGGTGTTCCTCTTCACTGACACACAGGTAGGGAGGGGAAGAGGAGGGCAAGGACATGGTGTCTCCCTTCACTGACACACAGGTAGGGGAGGGGAAGAGGAGGAGAGGACATGGTGTTCCTCTTCACTGACACAGGTAGGGGAGGGGAAGGACATGGTGTTCTCTTCACTGACACACAGGTAGGGAGGGGAAGAGGGGGCACAGGACATGGTGTTCCTCTTCACTGACACACAGGTAGGGAGGGGAAGAGGAGGGTGAGGACATGGTGTTCCTCTTCACTGACACACAGGTAGGGGAGGGCAAAGAGGAGGGCGAGGTCTTGTGTTCCTCTTCACTGACACACAGGTAGGGGAGGGGAAGAGGGGGCAAGGACATGGTGTTCCTCTTCACTGACACACAGGTAGGGGAGGGGAAGAGGGGGGCGAGGACATGGTGTTCCTCTTCACTGACACACAGGTAGGGGAGGGGGGCAAGGACATGGTGTTCCTCTTCACTGACACACAGGTAGGGGAGGGCAAGAGGGGGGCAAGGACATGGTGTTCCTCTTCACTGACACACAGGTAGAGGAGGGGAAGAGGGGGGCAAGGACATGGTGTTCCTGTACCAGACAGTAGTATTTATGGAGACTATGTGATGGGCAGATAGCAGGTCTATAAAGACTGTACCAGACAGTAGTATTTATGGAGACTATGTGATGGGCAGATAGCAGGTCTATAAAGACTGTACCAGACAGTAGTATTTATGGAGACTATGTGATGGGCAGATAGCAGGTCTATAAAGACTGTACCAGACAGTAGTATTTATGGAGACTATGTGATGGGCAGATAGCAGGTCTATAAAGACTGTACCAGACAGTAGTATTTATGGAGACTATGTGATGGGCAGATAGCAGGTCTATAAAGACTGTACCAGACAGTAGTATTTATGGAGACTATGTGATGGGCAGATAGCAGGTCTATAAAGACTGTACCAGACAGCAGTATTTATGGAGACTATGTGATGGGCAGATAGCAGGTTCCTCCATAAAGACTGTACCAGACAGTAGTATTTATGGAGGCCATGTGATGGGCAGATAGCAGGTCTATAAAGACTGTACCAGACAGTAGTATTTATGGAGACTATGTGATGGGCAGATAGCAGGTCTATAAAGACTGTACCAGACAGTAGTATTTATGGAGGCCATGTGATGGACAGATAGCAGGTCTATAAAGACTGTACCAGACAGTAGTATTTATGGAGACTATGTGATGGGCAGATAGCAGGTCTATAAAGACTGTACCAGACAGTAGTATTTATGGAGGCCATGTGATGGACAGATAGCAGGTCTATAAAGACTGTACCAGACAGTAGTATTTATGGAGACTATGTGATGGGCAGATAGCAGGTCTATAAAGACTGTACCAGACAGTAGTATTTATGGAGACTATGTGATGGGCAGATAGCAGGTCTATAAAGACTGTACCAGACAGTAGTATTTATGGAGACTATGTGATGGGCAGATAGCAGGTCTATAAAGACTGTACCAGACAGTAGTATTTATGGAGACTATGTGATGGGCAGATAGCAGGTCTATAAAGACTGTACCAGACAGTAGTATTTATGGAGACTATGTGATGGGCAGATAGCAGGTCTATAAAGACTGTACCAGACAGTAGTATTTATGGAGACTATGTGATGGGCAGATAGCAGGTCTATAAAGACTGTACCAGACAGTAGTATTTATGGAGACTATGTGATGGGCAGATAGCAGGTCTATAAAGACTGTACTCAGACAGTAATATTTATGGACTATGTGATGGGCAGATAGCAGGGTCTATAAAGACTGTACCAGACAGTAGTATTTATGGAGACTATGTGATGGGCAGATAGCAGGTTCCTCCATGAAGACTGTACCAGACAGCTAATGAAGTAGCTATGGCCAGTGTTTATCTGTGACCATCTGCTTGCCAAACCATGCCACCTCTGTGACTCATCATTACCCCACTGAGCAGCAGCCGAGGCATTAGCCCTGGAAGCTATAGCTTCAGTCTTCAGTTCTCAGGCACGTTTCCATCCCTCCTCCATTGCATGTGTGTATTATTGTTCATCAGATCGTGGTGGAGGAGTTCCCTAGAGGACATTAACAACATGTTGAACAGTGGAGAGGTGCCCAACCTGTTTGAGAAGGATGATCTGGAGCAGGTCCTGGCTGCCACACGGCCCAGAGCCAAGGAGGCCGGCATCAACGAGGGAAACCGAGACGAGGTACAGTAGAGTTACACTCACTCATAGAACACTCAATATAGAATTGTAATTACAGGGCTCCTCTGTAAAATAGACCTTTACTCCCTGTCAAAATAAAGGTTTAAATATAATAAGTACATGTGTAATATTTATGTATGTACTGTCGTGTCTTTACTATGGATTCAATGATATGACATGTTATTTTATCAAATCAATTATCTGTAATTAATAATTACCTGATTAAACTAATCATGTAAATGTATTAACTAGAAGTCGGGGCACCACGGAAGAATGTTTATAGAGCTGTTGTCTTCTGAATAAACTCTTAAAGACCTGGTAATATTTTATATCAACAGCAGTCAATTATTAATCGTACCTTATTCAGTCTCATCTGCGTCGTAAAATGATTGGTTATCTTCGAACCCTGGCTAACAAGTTGAATCAGCAATACAAAATTTGGTTTAATTAGTTATTTACTACATTCCAAATAATCACAGAATTACATATGCACGAGCTGGATCATACATTGATTACTAATTATGTCATACAAAAATGTCTAGCCCGGACCGGAACGAATGTGACTGATTACACAAAAGGGAGTTGAGTTTGAATAAGCGGGGACTGAGGAACAAAATAACTGGGTCTCTATCGGACCTTATGAAGCTATGCTATCGTAAAAACAGAGTCTTGTGCATTCTAAATAACCGCCCAGTGGGAAAAAGGAAAATGCAAGAATTATATTTTCTCTGCGCTTAGATAGTTTAGTCGAAGATGGAAGGCTGGGTTGCCCAGCAGAAATCTCCCTTGTCTTTGAAGAATATTTCTGGGCGGATACGTTGTAGTCTCAGCCGTCGTGTGGTAGAAACGGAATACGTTGTAGTACCCTGTCGTTCTGAAGAGATTGTCCGTCCTTCCTAGCCCACGTTTGTGCTGCTGATAACTCAACGTCTAGGATGTATCACTTCTTCAGTGAATAAGAGTTCAAAGTTCATACCAAGTTGCCATACTAAGCTCATGCTATATTCTGGCTGGTGTATTCAAATTCATCCTTCCAGCATGGCGATCGCAACCTCTACGTTGAAATTCGCCCTTCTGAAAGTATGGACATCAGTCCTCACGTCATCAGGAACACAATGTTAATTTTGTTAGGTTGTAGTCATTCAACCATTCACAACCAGAGCTCACGCTGAGGTTGGCTTAGTTTCCCGTGAATTGGGTCACGGGGGTTCTTATAGTAATGTAGAATAGGGATTGCTTCATCATTTCCAACCAATACCTATTCACGTGGGGTGGCCACTGAATGAGCATATTTTACTTATGAAAACAACTCTCTAATTTTAAAAGCTAAAATGACATCTTTTCACAAATAGTTTCATATTTAAACATTTAAATTGCACAACAATTCCATGTGAATCTGATAACTATA
>NC_088413.1:15824751-15912134 GCF_034236695.1 Oncorhynchus nerka | reverse complement strand
CACTCTACTGTCTGTTCCCTCTGGAGTACACACACTACACACTCACTCTACTGTCTGTTCCTCTGGAGTACACACACTTCACACTCACTCTACTGTCTGTTCCCTCTGGAGTACACACACTTCACACTCACTCTACTGTCTGTTCCCTCTGGAGTACACACACTTACACACTCACTCTACTGTCTGTTCCCTCTGGAGTACACACACTACACACTCACTCTACTGTCTGTCCCCTCTGGAGTACACACACTTCACACTCACTCTACTGTCTGTTCCCTCTGGAGTACACACACTTCACACTCACTCTACTGTCTGTTCCCTCTGGAGTACACACACTTCACACTCACTCTACTGTCTGTTCCTCTGGAGTACACACACTTCACACTCACTCTACTGTCTGTTCCCTCTGGAGTACACACACTTCACACTCACTCTACTGTCTGTTCCCTCTGGAGTACACACACTTCACACTCACTCTACTGTCTGTTCCCTCTGGAGTACACACACTTCACACTCACTCTACTGTCTGTTCCCTCTGGAGTACACACACTACACACTCACTCTACTGTCTGTTCCCTCTGGAGTACACACACTTCACACTCACTCTACTGTCTGTTCCCTCTGGAGTACACACACTTCACACTCACTCTACTGTCTGTTCCCTCTGGAGTACACACACTTCACACTCACTCTACTGTCTGTTCCTCTGGAGTACACACACTACACACTCACTCTACTGTCTGTTCCCTCTGGAGTACACACACTTCACACTCACTCTACTGTCTGTTCCTCTGGAGTACACACACTTCACACTCACTCTACTGTCTGTTCCCTCTGGAGTACACACACTTCACACTCACTCTACTGTCTGTTCCCTCTGGAGTACACACACTTCACACTCACTCTACTGTCTGTTCCCTCTGGAGTACACACACTACACACTCACTCTACTGTCTGTTCCCTCTGGAGTACACACACTTCACACTCACTCTACTGTCTGTTCCCTCTGGAGTACACACACTACACACTCACTCTACTGTCTGTTCCTCTGGAGTACACACACTTCACACTCACTCTACTGTCTGTTCCCTCTGGAGTACACACACTTCACACTCACTCTACTGTCTGTTCCCTCTGGAGTACACACACTTCACACTCACTCTACTGTCTGTTCCCTCTGGAGTACACACACTTCACACTCACTCTACTGTCTGTTCCCTCTGGAGTACACACACTTCACACTCACTCTACTGTCTGTTCCCTCTGGAGTACACACACTTCACACTCACTCTACTGTCTGTTCCCTCTGGAGTACACACACTTCACACTCACTCTACTGTCTGTTCCTCTGGAGTACACACACTTCACACTCACTCTACTGTCTGTTCCCTCTGGAGTACACACACTTCACACTCACTCTACTGTCTGTTCCCTCTGGAGTACACACACTTCACACTCACTCTACTGTCTGTTCCCTCTGGAGTACACACACTTCACCTCACTCACTCTACTGTCTGTTCCCTCTGGAGTACACACACTTCACACTCACTCTACTGTCTGTTCCCTCTGGAGTACACACACTTCACACTCACTCTACTGTCTGTTCCCTCTGGAGTACACACACTACACACTCACTCTACTGTCTGTTCCCTCTGGAGTACACACACTACACACTCACTCTACTGTCTGTTCCCTCTGGAGTACACACACTACACACTCACTCTACTGTCTGTTCCCTCTGGAGTACACACACTTCACACTCACACTCACTCTACTGTCTGTTCCCTCTGGAGTACACACACTTCACACTCACTCTACTGTCTGTTCCCTCTGGAGTACACACACTACACACTCACTCTACTGTCTGTTCCCTCTGGAGTACACACTACTTCACACTCACTCTACTGTCTGTTCCCTCTGGAGTACACACACTTCACACTCACTCTACTGTCTGTTCCCTCTGGAGTACACACACTACACACTCACTCTACTGTCTGTTCCCTCTGGAGTACACACACTTCACACTCACTCTACTGTCTGTTCCCTCTGGAGTACACACACTACACACTCACTCTACTGTCTGTTCCCTCTGGAGTACACACACTACACACTCACTCTACTGTCTGTTCCCTCTGGAGTACACACACTTCACACTCACTCTACTGTCTGTTCCCTCTGGAGTACACACACTTCACACTCACTCTACTGTCTGTTCCCTCTGGAGTACACACACACACACACTCACTCTACTGTCTGTTCCCTCTGAGTACACACACTTCACACTCACTCTACTGTCTGTTCCCTCTGGAGTACACACACTACACACTCACTCTACTGTCTGTTCCCTCTGGAGTACACACACTTCACACTCACTCTACTGTCTGTTCCCTCTGAGTACACACACTTCACACTCACTCTACTGTCTGTTCCCTCTGGAGTACACACACTTCACACTCACTCTACTGTCTGTTCCCTCTGGAGTACACACACTTACACACTCACTCTATGTCTGTTCCCTCTGGAGTACACACACTTCACACTCACTCTACTGTCTGTTCCCTCTGGAGTACACACACTTCACACTCACTCTACTGTCTGTTCCCTCTGGAGTACACACACTTCACACTCACTCTACTGTCTGTTCCTCTGGAGTACACACACTTCACACTCACTCTACTGTCTGTTCCCTCTGGAGTACACACACTTCACACTCACTCTACTGTCTGTTCCCTCTGGAGTACACACACTTCACACTCACTCTACTGTCTGTTCCTCTGGAGTACACACACTTCACACTCACTCTACTGTCTGTTCCCTCTGGAGTACACACACTTCACACTCACTCTACTGTCTGTTCCCTCTGGAGTACACACTTCACACTCACTCTACTGTCTGTTCCTCTGGAGTACACACACTTCACACTCACTCTACTGTCTGTTCCCTCTGGAGTACACACACTTCACACTCACTCTACTGTCTGTTCCCTCTGGAGTACACACACTACACACTCACTCTACTGTCTGTTCCCTCTGGAGTACACACACTACACACTCACTCTACTGTCTGTTCCCTCTGGAGTACACACACTTCACACTCACTCTACTGTCTGTTCCCTCTGGAGTACACACACTACACACTCACTCTACTGTCTGTTCCCTCTGGAGTACACACACTTCACACTCACTCTACTGTCTGTTCCCTCTGGAGTACACACACTTCACACTCACTCTACTGTCTGTCCCCTCTGGAGTACACACACGTCACACTCACTCTACTGTCTGTTCCCTCTGGAGTACACACACTTACACACTCACTCTACTGTCTGTTCCCTCTGGAGTACACACACTACACACTCACTCTACTGTCTGTTCCCTCTGGAGTACACACACTTCACACTCACTCTACTGTCTGTCCCTCTGGAGTACACACACTACACACACACACTCACTCTACTGTCTGTTCCCTCTGGAGTACACACACTTCACACTCACTCTACTGTCTGTTCCTCTGGAGTACACACACTTACACACTCACTCTACTGTCTGTTCCCTCTGGAGTACACACACTTCACACTCACTCTACTGTCTGTTCCCTCTGGAGTACACACACTTCACACTCACTCTACTGTCTGTTCCTCTGGAGTACACACACTTCACACTCACTCTACTGTCTGTTCCCTCTGGAGTACACACACTACACACTCACTCTACTGTCTGTTCCCTCTGGAGTACACACACTTCACACTCACTCTACTGTCTGTTCCCTCTGGAGTACACACACTTCACACTCACTCTACTGTCTGTTCCCTCTGGAGTACACACACTACACACTCACTCTACTGTCTGTTCCTCTGGAGTACACACACTACACACTCACTCTACTGTCTGTTCCCTCTGGAGTACACACACTTCACACTCACTCTACTGTCTGTTCCTCTGGAGTACACACACTTCACACTCACTCTACTGTCTGTTCCCTCTGGAGTACACACACTTCACACTCACTCTACTGTCTGTTCCCTCTGGAGTACACACACTACACACTCACTCTACTGTCTGTTCCCTCTGGAGTACACACACTTCACACTCACTCTACTGTCTGTTCCCTCTGGAGTACACACACTTCACACTCACTCTACTGTCTGTTCCCTCTGGAGTACACACACTACACACTCACTCTACTGTCTGTTCCCTCTGGAGTACAAACACTTCACACTCACTCTACTGTCTGTCCCCTCTGGAGTACACACACTTCACACTCACTCTACTGTCTGTTCCTCTGGAGTACACACACTTCACACTCACTCTACTGTCTGTTCCTCTGGAGTACACACACTTCACACTCACTCTACTGTCTGTTCCCTCTGAGTACACACACTTCACACTCACTCTACTGTCTGTTCCTCTGGAGTACACACACTACACACTCACTCTACTGTCTGTTCCCTCTGGAGTACACACACTACACACTCACTCTACTGTCTGTTCCCTCTGGAGTACACACACTTCACACTCACTCTACTGTCTGTTCCCTCTGGAGTACACACACTACACACTCACTCTACTGTCTGTTCCTCTGGAGTACACACACTTCACACTCACTCTACTGTCTGTTCCCTCTGGAGTACACACACTTCACACTCACTCTACTGTCTGTTCCCTCTGGAGTACACACACTACACACTCACTCTACTGTCTGTCCCCTCTACACACACTACACACTCACTCTACTGTCTGTTCCCTCTGGAGTACACACACTTCACACTCACTCTACTGTCTGTTCCCTCTGGAGTACACACACTTAACACTCACTCTACTGTCTGTCCCCTCTGGAGTCACACACACACTTCACACTCACTCTACTGTCTGTTCCTCTGGAGTACACACACTTCACACTCACTCTACTGTCTGTTCCCTCTGGAGTACACACACTTCACACTCACTCTACTGTCTGTTCCTCTGGAGTACACACACTTCACACTCACTCTACTGTCTGTTCCCTCTGGAGTACACACACTTAACACTCACTCTACTGTCTGTCCCCTCTGGAGTACACACACGTCACACTCACTCTACTGTCTGTTCCCTCTGGAGTACACACACTTCACACTCACTCTACTGTCTGTTCCCTCTGGAGTACACACACTACACACTCACTCTACTGTCTGTTCCCTCTGGAGTACACACACTTCACACTCACTCTACTGTCTGTTCCCTCTGGAGTACACACACTTCACACTCACTCTACTGTCTGTTCCTCTGGAGTACACACACTTCACACTCACTCTACTGTCTGTTCCCTCTGGAGTACACACACTAACACTCACTCTACTGTCTGTTCCCTCTGGAGTACACACACTTCACACTCACTCTACTGTCTGTTCCCTCTGGAGTACACACACTTCACACTCACTCTACTGTCTGTTCCCTCTGGAGTACACACACTACACACTCACTCTACTGTCTGTCCCCTCTGGAGTACACACACTACACACTCACTCTACTGTCTGTTCCCTCTGGAGTACACACACTTCAGACTCACTCTACTGTCTGTTCCATCTGGAGTACACACACTTCACACTCACTCTACTGTCTGTTCCCTCTGGAGTACACACACTTCACACTCACTCTACTGTCTGTTCCCTCTGGAGTACACACACTACACACTCACTCTACTGTCTGTTCCCTCTGGAGTACACACACTACACACTCACTCTACTGTCTGTCCCCTCTGGAGTACACACACTACACACTCACTCTACTGTCTGTTCCCTCTGGAGTACACACACTACACACTCACTCTACTGTCTGTTCCCTCTGGAGTACACCACATCACACTCACTCTACTGTCTGTCCCCTCTGGAGTACACACACGTCACACTCACTCTACTGTCTGTTCCCTCTGGAGTACACACACTTCACACTCACTCTACTGTCTGTTCCATCTGGAGTACACACACTTCACACTCACTCTACTGTCTGTTCCCTCTGGAGTACACACACTTCACACTCACTCTACTGTCTGTTCCATCTGGAGTACACACACTACACACTGACTCTACTGTCTGTCCCCTCTGGAGTACACACACTACACACTCACTCTACTGTCTGTTCCATCTGAAGTACACACACTTCAGACTCACTCTACTGTCTGTTCCATCTGGAGTACACACACTACACACTCACTCTACTGTCTGTTCCATCTGGAGTACACACACTTCAGACTCACTCTACTGTCTGTTCCATCTGGAGTACACACACTTCACACTCACTCTACTGTCTGTTCCCTCTGGAGTACACACACTACACACTCACTCTACTGTCTGTCCCCTCTACACACACTACACACTCACTCTACTGTCTGTTCCCTCTGGAGTACACACACTTCACACTCACTCTACTGTCTGTTCCCTCTGGAGTACACACACTTAACACTCACTCTACTGTCTGTCCCCTCTGGAGTACACACACGTCACACTCACTCTACTGTCTGTTCCCTCTGGAGTACACACACTTCACACTCACTCTACTGTCTGTTCCCTCTGGAGTACACACACTACACACTCACTCTACTGTCTGTTCCCTCTGGAGTACACACACTTCACACTCACTCTACTGTCTGTTCCCTCTGGAGTACACACACTTCACACTCACTCTACTGTCTGTCCCCTCTGGAGTACACACACTACACACTCACTCTACTGTCTGTTCCCTCTGGAGTACACACACTACACACTCACTCTACTGTCTGTTCCCTCTGGAGTACACACACTTCACACTCACTCTACTGTCTGTTCCCTCTGGAGTACACACACTTCACACTCACTCTACTGTCTGTTCCCTCTGAGTACACACACTTAACACTCACTCTACTGTCTGTTCCCTCTGGAGTACACACACTTCACACTCACTCTACTGTCTGTTCCCTCTGGAGTACACACACTTACACACTCACTCTACTGTCTGTCCCCTCTGGAGTACACACACTTCACACTCACTATACTGTCTGTTCCTCTGAGTACACACTACACACACACTGTCTGTCCCCTCTACACACACACACTCACTCACTCTACTGTCTGTTCCCTCTGGAGTACACACACTTCACACTCACTCTACTGTCTGTTCCATCTGGAGTACACACACTTCACACTCACTCTACTGTCTGTTCCCTCTGGAGTACACACACTTCACACTCACTCTACTGTCTGTTCCCTCTGGAGTACACACACTTCACACTCACTCTACTGTCTGTTCCCTCTGGAGTACACACACTACACACTCACTCTACTGTCTGTCCCTCTGAGTACACACACTACACACTCACTCTACTGTCTGTTCCTCTGAGTACACACACTACACACTCACTCTACTGTCTGTTCCTCTGAGTACACACACATCACACTCACTCTACTGTCTGTCCCCTCTGGAGTACACACACTTCACACTCACTCTACTGTCTGTTCCCTCTGGAGTACACACACTTCACACTCACTCTACTGTCTGTTCCTCTGAGTACACACACTTCACACTCACTCTACTGTCTGTTCCCTCTGGAGTACACACACTTCACACTCACTCTACTGTCTGTTCCATCTGGAGTACACACACTACACACTGACTCTACTGTCTGTCCCCTCTGGAGTACACACACTACACACTCACTCTACTGTCTGTTCCATCTGAAGTACACACACTTCAGACTCACTCTACTGTCTGTTCCATCTGGAGTACACACACTACACACTCACTCTACTGTCTGTTCCATCTGGAGTACACACACTTCAGACTCACTCTACTGTCTGTTCCATCTGGAGTACACACACTTCACACTCACTCTACTGTCTGTTCCCTCTGGAGTACACACACTACACACTCACTCTACTGTCTGTCCCCTCTACACACACTACACACTCACTCTACTGTCTGTCCCCTCTACACACACTTCACACTCACTCTACTGTCTGTTCCATCTGGAGTACACACACTACACACTCACTCTACTGTCTGTTCCCTCTGGAGTACACACACTACACACTCACTCTACTGTCTGTCCCCTCTGGAGTACACACACTTCAGACTCACTCTACTGTCTGTTCCCTCTGGAGTACACACACTACACACTCACTCTACTGTCTGTTCCCTCTGGAGTACACACAGTTCACACTCACTCTACTGTCTGTTCCCTCTGGAGAACACACACTTCAGACTCACTCTACTGTCTGTCCCCTCTGGAGTACACACACTACACACTCACTCTACTGTCTGTCCCCTCTGGAGTACACACACTTCACACTCACTCTACTGTCTGTTCCATCTGGAGTACACACACTTCTACTTTTTTGTGTTGTAGTTATAGTCAGGTGTGTGTGTGTGTACCTGTGTTGTAGTTATAGTCAGGTGTGTGTGTACCTGTGATGTAGTTATAGTCAGGTGTGTGTGTACCTGTGTTGTAGTTATAGTCAGGTGTGTGTGTACCTGTGTTGTAGTTATAGTCAGGTGTGTGTGTGTGTACCTGTGTTGTAGTTATAGTCAGGTGTGTGTGTGTGTACCTGTGTTGTAGTTATAGTCAGGTGTGTGTACCTGTGTTGTAGTTATAGTCAGGTGTGTGTACCTGTGCTGTAGTTATAGTCAGGTGTGTGTACCTCATAGTCAGGTGTGTACCTGTTCCCTCTGGAGAACACACACTTATACTCACTACCTGTCTGTTCCCTCTGGAGTTATAGTCAGGTGTGTGTACTGTGTTGTAGTTATAGTCTGTGTGTGTACCTGTGTTGTAGTTATAGTCAGGTGTGTGTGTACCTGTGTTGTAGTTATAGTCAGGTGTGTGTGTACCTGTGTTGTAGTTATAGTCAGGTGTGTGTGTACCTGTGTTGTAGTTATAGTCAGGTGTGTGTGTACCTGTGTTGTAGTTATAGTCAGGGTGTGTGTACCTGTGTTGTAGTTATAGTCAGGTGTGTGTGTACCTGTGTTGTAGTTATAGTCAGTATGTGTGTGTACCTGTGTTGTAGTTATAGTCAGGTGTGTGTGTACCTGTGTTGTAGTTATAGTCAGTGTGTGTGTACCTGTGTTGTAGTTATAGTGTGTGTGTACCTGTGTTGTAGTTATAGTCAGTGTGTGTGTACCTGTGTTGTAGTTATAGTCAGGTGTGTACCTGTGTTGTAGTTATAGTCAGGTGTGTGTGTACCTGTGTTGTAGTTATAGTCAGGTGTGTGTGTACCTGTGTTGTAGTTATAGTCAGTGTGTGTGTACCTGTGTTGTAGTTATAGTCAGGTGTGTGTGTGTACCTGTGTTGTAGTTATAGTCAGGTGTGTGTGTACCTGTGTTGTAGTTATAGTCAGGTGTGTGTGTGTACCTGTGTTGTAGTTATAGTCAGGTGTGTGTGTACCTGTGTTGTAGTTATAGTCAGGTGTGTGTGTACCTGTGTTGTAGTTATAGTCAGGTGTGTGTGTACCTGTGTTGTAGTTATAGTCAGTGTGTGTGTACCTGTGTTGTAGTTATAGTCAGGTGTGTGTGTGTACCTGTGTTGTAGTTATAGTCAGGTGTGTGTACCTGTGTTGTAGTTATAGTCAGGTGTGTGTGTACCTGTGTTGTAGTTATAGTCAGGTGTGTGTGTGTACCTGTGTTGTAGTTATAGTCAGGTGTGTGTACCTGTGTTGTAGTTATAGTCAGTGTGTGTGTACCTGTGTTGTAGTTATAGTCAGGTGTGTGTGTACCTGTGTTGTAGTTATAGTCAGGTGTGTGTGTACCTGTGTTGTAGTTATAGTCACCTGTGTTGTAGTTATGTGTGTGTACCTGTGTTGTAGTTATAGTCAGGTGTGTGTGTGTACCTGTGTTGTAGTTATAGTCAGTGTGTGTGTACCTGTGTTGTAGTTATAGTCAGGTGTGTGTGTGTACCTGTGTTGTAGTTATAGTCAGGTGTGTGTGTACCTGTGTTGTAGTTATAGTCAGGTGTGTGTGTGTACCTGTGTTGTAGTTATAGTCAGGTGTGTGTGTACCTGTGTTGTAGTTATAGTCAGGTGTGTGTGTACCTGTGTTGTAGTTATAGTCAGGTGTGTGTGTGTACCTGTGTTGTAGTTATAGTCAGGTGTGTGTACCTGTGTTGTAGTTATAGTCAGGTGTGTGTACCTGTGTTGTAGTTATAGTCAGGTGTGTGTACCTGTGTTGTAGTTATAGTCAGGTGTGTGTACCTGTGTTGTAGTTATAGTCAGGTGTGTGTACCTGTGTTGTAGTTATAGTCAGGTGTGTGTGTACCTGTGTTGTAGTTATAGTCAGGTGTGTGTACCTGTGTTGTAGTTATAGTCAGGTGTGTGTACCTGTGTTGTAGTTATAGTCAGGTGTGTGTACCTGTGTTGTAGTTATAGTCAGGTGTGTGTGTACCTGTGTTGTAGTTATAGTCAGGTGTGTGTGTACCTGTGTTGTAGTTATAGTCAGGTGTGTGTGTACCTGTGTTGTAGTTATAGTCAGGTGTGTGTGTGTACCTGTGTTGTAGTTATAGTCAGGTGTGTGTGTGTACCTGTGTTGTAGTTATAGTCAGGTGTGTGTGTACCTGTGTTGTAGTTATAGTCAGGTGTGTGTGTACCTGTGTTGTAGTTATAGTCAGGTGTGTGTGTACCTGTGTTGTAGTTATAGTCAGGTGTGTGTGTACCTGTGTTGTAGTTATAGTCAGTCACCTGTGTTGTAGTTATAGTCAGGTGTGTGTGTACCTGTGTTGTAGTTATAGTCAGGTGTGTGTGTGTACCTGTGTTGTAGTTATAGTCAGGTGTGTGTGTACCTGTGTTGTAGTTATAGTCAGTGTGTGTGTGTACCTAGTTATAGTTGTGTACCTGTGTTATAGTTATAGTCAGGTGTGTGTGTACCTGTGTTGTAGTTATAGTCAGGTGTGTGTACCTGTGTTGTAGTTATAGTCAGGTGTGTGTACCTGTGTTGTAGTTATAGTCAGGTGTGTGTACCTGTGTTGTAGTTATAGTCAGGTGTGTGTGTGTACCTGTGTTGTAGTTATAGTCAGGTGTGTGTGTACCTGTGTTGTAGTTATAGTCAGGTGTGTGTGTGTACCTGTGTTGTAGTTATAGTCAGGTGTGTGTACCTGTGTTGTAGTTATAGTCAGGTGTGTGTGTGTGTACCTGTGTTGTAGTTCTAGTCAGGTGTGTGTGTACATGTGTTGTAGTTATAGTCAGGTGTGTGTGTACATGTGTTGTAGTTATAGTCAGGTGTATGTGTACATGTGTTGTAGTTATAGTCAGGTGTGTGTGTACCTGTGTTGTAGTTATAGTCAGGTGTGTGTGTACATGTGTTGTAGTTATAGTCAGGTGTGTGTGTACATGTGTTGTAGTTATAGTCAGGTGTGTGTGTACCTGTGTTGTAGTTATAGTCAGGTGTGTGTGTGTACCTGTGTTGTAGTTATAGTCAGGTGTGTGTACCTGTGTTGTAGTTATAGTCAGGTGTGTGTGTACATGTGTTGTAGTTATAGTCAGGTGTGTGTGTGTACCTGTGTTGTAGTTATAGTCAGGTGTGTGTGTACATGTGTTGTAGTTATAGTCAGGTGTGTGTACCTGTGTTGTAGTTATAGTCAGGTGTGTATCCTGCCTCCAACATGGCCGTGTGACAGGCGCTCCTGGCCACCTCCTTTACCAGCTCCCTGAACTCTTCCAGACGAGAAGATACCTGCACACACACACACACACACACACACACACACACCATGCCATGTAAAGGGACAGAGACACATGTAACAGTACTGCGTCTGTCCCTCTCCTTGGCCCATCCTGGGCTCCAACCAGACCCCCTCAGAACTGTCACCCACACAGCATCGCCACACAGATGCTGAGGCTCTTGCGGCGTAAGGGAAACGTTTACTTCAAGGTGTCAGCGCGGGTGACGTCACTGATTGAACACGACTAGCGTGCACCGCTGACATGCTAGATATTTCACATCAGATACACATGAACAATGAAAGGAGAGCCGCACACTAGGAGCTCAGACGCAATAATGTAATAACCTAACATCCAACGTCTGGACAGACAAGCTTTATCAGGGTAAAACACTGCAGGGTGACTCGTTTATAGTGTTAAAGGACACACACACAGAATATGTCATGTAAAGGGACAGACACACAGAGAATATGTCATGTAAAGGAACAGACACGCAGAGAATATGTCATGTAAAGGAACAGACACACAGAGAATATGTCATGTAAAGGAACAGACACACAGAGAATATGTCATGTAAAGGGACAGACACACAGAGAATATGTCATGTAAAGGGACAGACACACAGAGAATATGTCATGTAAAGGAACAGACACACAGAATATGTCATGTAAAGGGACAGACACACAGAGAATATGTCATGTAAAGGAACAGACACGCAGAGAATATGTCATGTAAAGGGACAGACACACAGAATATGTCATGTAAAGGGACAGACACACAGAGAATATGTCATGTAAAGGGACAGACACACAGAGAATATGTCATGTAAAGGAACAGACACACAGAGAATATGTCATGTAAAGGGACAGACACACAGAGAATATGTCATGTAAAGGGACAGACACACAGAGAATATGTCATGTAAAGGGACAGACACACAGAGAATATGTCATGTAAAGGAACAGACACACAGAGAATATGTCATGTAAAGGAACAGACACACAGAGAATATGTCATGTAAAGGAACAGACACACAGAGAATATGTCATGTAAAGGAACAGACACGCAGAGAATATGTCATGTAAAGGGACAGACACACAGAGAATATGTCATGTAAAGGGACAGACACACAGAGAATATGTCATGTAAAGGGACAGACACACAGAGAATATGTCATGTAAAGGAACAGACACACAGAGAATATGTCATGTAAAGGAACAGACACGCAGAGAATATGTCATGTAAAGGAACAGACACGTCATGTAAAGGAACAGACACACAGAGAATATGTCATGTAAAGGGACAGACACACAGAGAATATGTCATGTAAAGGGACAGACACACAGAGAATATGTCATGTAAAGGGACAGACACACAGAGAATATGTCATGTAAAGGGACAGACAGACACATCATGTAAAGGAACAGACACGTCATGTAAAGGAACAGACACGTCATGTAAAGGGACAGACACGTCATGTAAAGGGACAGACACGTCATGTAAAGGGACAGACACACAGAGAATATGTCATGTAAAGGGACAGACACACAGAGAATATGTCATGTAAAGGGACAGACATGTCATGTAAAGTAACAGACACGTCATGTAAAGGGACAGACACGTCATGTAAAGGGACAGACACATCATGTAAAGGAACAGACACACAGAGAATATGTCATGTAAAGGGACAGACACGTCATGTAAAGTAACAGACACGTCATGTAAAGGGACAGACATGTCATGTAAAGGGACAGACAGACTGCGTACCTCCTCCAGCTGGTTGTACTGAGCCTCCTGGAACTCCTCCAGAGTGTATGTGTGATCTTTCAGGATGTGACAAAGCCCCATGTCACTGATCCTGTAGCACATCTCTCTGATGTTCAGCAACGCCGGACGCAGAGACTGGAAACACACACACAGCTGTTACTGCTCCTTCCTGTTATCTTAAAATAACTACCTAGTTGGGATCGATTATACACAGCTGTTACTGCCCCTTCCTGTTATCTTAAAATAACTACCTAGTTGGGTTCCATTATACACAGCTGTTACTGCCCCTTCCTATTATCTTAAAATAACAACCTAGTTGGGTTCCATTATACACAGCTGTTACTGACCCTTCCTATTATCTTTAAATAACTACCTAGTTGGGATCGATTATACACAGCTGTTACTGCCCCTTCCCATTATCTTAAAATAACTACCTAGTTGGGTTCCATTATACACAGCTGTTACTTCCTATTATCTTAAAATAACTACCTAGTTGGGTTCCATTATACACAGCTGTTACTGCCCCTTCCTGTTATCTTAAAATAACTACCTAGTTGGGTTCCATTATACACAGCTGTTACTGCTCCTTCCTATTATCTTAAAATAACTACCTAGTTGGGTTCCATTACACACAGCTGTTACTTCCTATTATCTTAAAATAACTACCTAGTTGGGTTCCATTATACACAGCTGTTACTGCCCCTTCCTATTATCTTAAAATAACTACCTAGTTGGGTTCCATTATACACAGCTGTTACTGCCCCTTCCTATTATCTTAAAATAACTACCTAGTTGGGTTCCATTATACACAGCTGTTACTGCCCCTTCCTATTATCTTAAAATAACTACCTAGTTGGGTTCCATTATACAAAGCTGTTACTGCCCTTCCTATTATCTTAAAATAACAACCTAGTTGGGTTCCATTATACACAGCTGTTACTGCCCCTTCCTATTATCTTAAAATAACAACCTAGTTGGGTTCCATTATACACAGCTGTTACTGCCCCTTCCTATTATCTTAAAATAACTACCTAGTTGGGTTCCATTATACACAGCTGTTACTGCCCCTTCCTATTATCTTAAAATAACTACCTAGTTGGGTTCCATTATACACAGCTGTTACTGCCCCTTCCTGTTATCTTAAAATAACTACCTAGTTGGGTTCCATTATACACAGCTGTTACTGCTCCTTCCTATTATCTTAAAATAACTACCTAGTTGTGTTCCATTACACACAGCTGTTACTGCCCCTTCCTATTATCTTAAAATAACAACCTAGTTGGGTTCCATTATACACAGCTGTTACTGCCCCTTCCTATTATCTTAAAATAACTACCTAGTTGGGTTCCATTATACACAGCTGTTACTGCCCCTTCCTATTATCTTAAAATAACTACCTAGTTGGGTTCCATTATACACAGCTGTTACTGCCCCTTCCTGTTATCTTAAAATAACTACCTAGTTGGGTTCCATTATACACAGCTGTTACTGCTCCTTCCTATTATCTTAAAATAACTACCTAGTTGTGTTCCATTACACACAGCTGTTACTGCCCCTTCCTATTATCTTAAAATAACTACATAGTTGGGTTCCATTACACACAGCTGTTACTTCCTATTATCTTAAAATAACTACCTAGTTGGGATCGATTATACACAGCTGTTACTGCCCCTTCCTATTATCTTAAAATAACTACCTAGTTGGGTTCCATTATACACAGCTGTTACTGCTCCTTCCTATTATCTTAAAATAACTACCTAGTTGTGTTCCATTACACACAGCTGTTACTGCCCCTTCCTATTATCTTAAAATAACTACATAGTTGGGTTCCATTACACACAGCTGTTACTTCCTATTATCTTAAAATAACTACCTAGTTGTGTTCCATTATACACAGCTGTTACTGCCCCTTCCTATTATCTTAAAATAACTACCTAGTTGGGTTCCATTACACACAGCTGTTACTTCCTATTATCTTAAAATAACTACCTAGTTGGGATCGATTATACACAGCTGTTACTGCCCCTTCCTATTATCTTAAAATAACTACCTAGTTGGGTTCCATTATACACAGCTGTTACTTCCTATTATCTTAAAATAACTACCTAGTTGGGTTCCATTATACACAGCTGTTACTGCCCCTTCCTATTATCTTAAAATAACTACCTAGTTGGGTTCCATTATACACAGCTGTTACTGCCCCTTCCTATTATCTTAAAATAACTACCTAGTTGGGTTCCATTATACACAGCTGTTACTGCCCTTCCTATTATCTTAAAATAACTACCTAGTTGGGTTCCATTATACAAAGCTGTTACTGCCCCTTCCTATTATCTTAAAATAACAACCTAGTTGGGTTCCATTATACACAGCTGTTACTGCCCCTTCCTATTATCTTAAAATAACAACCTAGTTGGGTTCCATTATACACAGCTGTTACTGCCCCTTCCTATTATCTTAAAATAACTACCTAGTTGGGTTCCATTATACACAGCTGTTACTGCCCCTTCCTATTATCTTAAAATAACTACCTAGTTGGGTTCCATTATACACAGCTGTTACTGCCCCTTCCTGTTATCTTAAAATAACTACCTAGTTGGGTTCCATTATACACAGCTGTTACTGCTCCTTCCTATTATCTTAAAATAACTACCTAGTTGTGTTCCATTACACAGCAGGTTACTGCCCCTTCCTATTATCTTAAAATAACAACCTAGTTGGGTTCCATTATACACAGCTGTTACTGCCCCTTCCTATTATCTTAAAATAACTACCTAGTTGGGTTCCATTATACACAGCTGTTACTGCCCCTTCCTATTATCTTAAAATAACTACCTAGTTGGGTTCCATTATACACAGCTGTTACTGCCCCTTCCTGTTATCTTAAAATAACTACCTAGTTGGGTTCCATTATACACAGCTGTTACTGCTCCTTCTATTATCTTAAAATAACTACCTAGTTGTGTTCCATTACACACAGCTGTTACTGCCCCTTCCTATTATCTTAAAATAACTCATAGTATAGGTTCCATTACACACAGCTGTTACTTCCTATTATCTTAAAATAACTACCTAGTTGGGATCGATTATACACAGCTGTTACTGCCCCTTCCTATTATCTTAAAATAACTACCTAGTTGGGTTCCATTATACACAGCTGTTACTGCTCCTTCCTATTATCTTAAAATAACTACCTAGTTGTGTTCCATTACACACAGCTGTTACTGCCCCTTCCTATTATCTTAAAATAACTACATAGTTGGGTTCCATTACACACAGCTGTTACTTCCTATTATCTTAAAATAACTACCTAGTTGTGTTCCATTATACACAGCTGTTACTGCCCCTTCCTATTATCTTAAAATAACTACCTAGTTGGGTTCCATTACACACAGCTGTTACTTCCTATTATCTTAAAATAACTACCTAGTTGGGATCGATTATACACAGCTGTTACTGCCCCTTCCTATTATCTTAAAATAACTACCTAGTTGGGTTCCATTATACACAGCTGTTACTTCCTATTATCTTAAAATAACTACCTAGTTGGGACATTATACACAGCTGTTACTGCCCCTTCCTATTATCTTAAAATAACTACCTAGTTGGGTTCCATTATACACAGCTGTTACTGCCCCTTCCTATTATCTTAAAATAACTACCTAGTTGGGTTCCATTATACACAGCTGTTACTGCCCTTCCTATTATCTTAAAATAACTACCTAGTTGGGTTCCATTATACAAAGCTGTTACTGCCCCTTCCTATTATCTTAAAATAACAACCTAGTTGGGTTCCATTATACACAGCTGTTACTGCCCCTTCCTATTATCTTAAAATAACAACCTAGTTGGGTTCCATTATACACAGCTGTTACTGCCCCTTCCTATTATCTTAAAATAACTACCTAGTTGGGTTCCATTATACACAGCTGTTACTGCCCCTTCCTATTATCTTAAAATAACTACCTAGTTGGGTTCCATTATACACAGCTGTTACTGCCCCTTCCTGTTATCTTAAAATAACTACCTAGTTGGGTTCCATTATACACAGCTGTTACTGCTCCTTCCTATTATCTTAAAATAACTACCTAGTTGTGTTCCATTACACACAGCTGTTACTGCCCCTTCCTATTATCTTAAAATAACTACTAGTTGGGTTCCATTACACACAGCTGTTACTTCCTATTATCTTAAAATAACTACCTAGTTGGGACGATTATACACAGCTGTTACTGCCCCTTCCTATTATCTTAAAATAACTACCTAGTTGGGTTCCATTATACACAGCTGTTACTGCTCCTTCTATTATCTTAAAATAACTACCTAGTTGTGTTCCATTACACACAGCTGTTACTGCCCCTTCCTATTATCTTAAAATAACTACCTAGTTGGGTTCCATTACACACAGCTGTTACTTCCTATTATCTTAAAATAACTACCTAGTTGTGGGATTATACACAGCTGTTACTGCCCCTTCCTATTATCTTAAAATAACTACCTAGTTGGGTTCCATTACACACAGCTGTTACTTCCTATTATCTTAAAATAACTACCTAGTTGGGATCGATTATACACAGCTGTTACTGCCCCTTCCTATTATCTTAAAATAACTACCTAGTTGGGTTCCATTATAAACAGCTGTTACTTCCTATTATCTTAAAATAACAGACCTAGTTGGGTTCCATTATACACAGCTGTTACTGCCCCTTCCTATTATCTTAAAATAACTACCTAGTTGGGTTCCATTATACACAGCTGTTACTGCCCCTTCCTATTATCTTAAAATAACTACCTAGTTGGGTTCCATTATACACAGCTGTTACTGCCCTTCCTATTATCTTAAAATAACTACCTAGTTGGGTTCCATTATACACAGCTGTTACTGCCCCTTCCTATTATCTTAAAATAACAACCTAGTTGGGTTCCATTATACACAGCTGTTACTGCCCCTTCCTATTATCTTAAAATAACAACCTAGTTCCATTATACACAGCTGTTACTGCCCCTTCCTATTATCTTAAAATAACTACCTAGTTGGGTTCCATTATACACAGCTGTTACTGCCCCTTCCTATTATCTTAAAATAACTACCTAGTTGGGTTCCATTATACACAGCTGTTACTGCCCCTTCCTGTTATCTTAAAATAACTACCTAGTTGGGTTCCATTATACACAGCTGTTACTGCTCCTTCCTATTATCTTAAAATAACTACCTAGTTGTGTTCCATTACACACAGCTGTTACTGCCCCTTCCTATTATCTTAAAATAACTACCTAGTTGGGTTCCATTATACACAGCTGTTACTGCCCCTTCCTATTATCTTAAAATAACTACCTAGTTGGGTTCCATTATACACAGCTGTTACTGCCCCTTCCTATTATCTTAAAATAACTACCTAGTTGGGTTCCATTATACACAGCTGTTACTGCCCCTTCCTGTTATCTTAAAATAACTACCTAGTACATTTAACATTGGGCAGACCATTATAAACACATGCTGTCCACTGGAACAGACCTATTATCTTAAAATAACTACCTAGTTGGGTTCCATTATACACAGCTGTTACTGCTCCTTCCTATTATCTTAAAATAACTACCTAGTTGGGTTCCATTACACACAGCTGTTACTGCCCCTTCCTATTACTTAAAATAACTACCTAGTTGGGTTATTACAGCTGTTACTTTATTATCTTAAAATAACTACTAGTTGGACCATTTAGATTATACACAGCTGTTACTGCCCCTTCCTATTATCTTAAAATAACTACCTAGTTGGGTTCCATTATACACAGCTGTTACTGCTCCTTCCTATTATCTTAAAATAACTACCTAGTTGGGTTCCATTATACACAGCTGTTGCCCCTTCCTATTATCTTAAAATAACTACCTAGTTGGGTTCCATTATACACAGCTGTTACTGCCCCTTCCTATTATCTTAAAATAACTACCTAGTTGGGTTCCATTATACACAGCTGTTACTGCCCTTCCTATTATCTTAAAATAACTACCTAGTTGGGTTCCATTATACACAGCTGTTACTGCCCCTTCCTATTATCTTAAAATAACTACCTAGTTGTGTTCCATTACACACAGCTGTTACTGCCCCTTCCTATTATCTTAAAATAACTCCTAGTTGGGTTCCATCCTATTTAAAATAACTACCTAGTTGGGTTCCATTATACACAGCTGTTACTGCCCCTTCCTATTATCTTAAAATAACTACCTAGTTGGGTTCCATTATACACAGCTGTTACTGCCCCTTCCTATTATCTTAAAATAACTACCTAGTTGGGTTCCATTATACACAGCTGTTACTGCCCCTTCCTATTATCTTAAAATAACTACCTAGTTGGGTTCCATTACACACAGCTGTTACTGCCCCTTCCTATTATCTTAAAATAACTACCTAGTTGGGTTCCATTATACACAGCTGTTACTGCCCCTTCCTATTATCTTAAAATAACTACCTAGTTGTGTTCCATTACACACAGCTGTTACTGCCCCTTCCTATTATCTTAAAATAACAACCTAGTTGGGTTCCATTATACACAGCTGTTACTGACCCTTCCTATTATCTTAAAATAACTACCTAGTTGGGATCGATTATACACAGCTGTTACTGCCCCTTCCCATTATCTTAAAATAACTACCTAGTTGGGTTCCATTATACACAGCTGTTACTTCCTATTATCTTAAAATAACTACCTAGTTGGGTTCCATTATACACAGCTGTTACTGCCCCTTCCTGTTATCTTAAAATAACTACCTAGTTGGGTTCCATTATACACAGCTGTTACTGCTCCTTCCTATTATCTTAAAATAACTACCTAGTTGGGTTCCATTACACACAGCTGTTACTTCCTATTATCTTAAAATAACTACCTAGTTGGGATCGATTATACACAGCTGTTACTGCCCCTTCCTATTATCTTAAAATAACTACCTAGTTGGGTTCCATTATACACAGCTGTTACTGCCCCTTCCTATTATCTTAAAATAACTACCTAGTTGGGTTCCATTATACACAGCTGTTACTGCCCCTTCCTATTATCTTAAAATAACTACCTAGTTGGGTTCCATTATACACAGCTGTTACTGCCCCTTCCTATTATCTTAAAATAACTACCTAGTTGGGTTCCATTATACACAGCTGTTACTGCCCTTCCTATTATCTTAAAATAACTACCTAGTTGGGTTCCATTATACACAGCTTACTGCCCCTTCCTATTATCTTAAAATAACTACCTAGTTGGGTTCCATTATACACAGCTGTTACTGCCCCTTCCTATTATCTTAAAATAACTACCTAGTTGTGTTCCATTACACACAGCTGTTACTGCCCCTTCCTATTATCTTAAAATAACTACCTAGTTGGGTTCCATTATACACAGCTGTTACTGCCCCTTCCTATTATCTTAAAATAACTACCTAGTTGGGTTCCATTATACACAGCTGTTACTGCCCCTTCCTATTATCTTAAAATAACTACCTAGTTGTGTTCCATTACACACAGCTGTTACTGCCCCTTCCTATTATCTTAAAATAACAACCTAGTTGGGTTCCATTATACACAGCTGTTACTGACCCTTCCTATTATCTTAAAATAACTACCTAGTTGGGTTCCATTATACACAGCTGTTACTGCCCCTTCCTATTATCTTAAAATAACTACCTAGTTGGGTTCCATTATACACAGCTGTTACTGCATGTTGACTATCCTATTATCTTAAAATAACTACCTAGTTGGGTTCCATTATACACAGCTGTTACTGCCCCTTCCTGTTATCTTAAAATAACTACCTAGTTGGGTTCCATTATACACAGCTGTTACTGCTCCTTCCTATTATCTTAAAATAACTACCTAGTTGGGTTCCATTACACACAGCTGTTACTTCCTATTATCTTAAAATAACTACCTAGTTGGGATCGATTATACACAGCTGTTACTGCCCCTTCCTATTATCTTAAAATAACTACCTAGTTGGGTTCCATTATACACAGCTGTTACTGCCCCTTCCTATTATCTTAAAATAACTACCTAGTTGGGTTCCATTATACACAGCTGTTACTGCCCCTTCCTATTATCTTAAAATAACTACCTAGTTGGGTTCCATTATACAAAGCTGTTACTGCCCCTTCCTATTATCTTAAAATAACAACCTAGTTGGGTTCCATTATACACAGCTGTTACTGCCCCTTCCTATTATCTTAAAATAACAACCTAGTTGGGTTCCATTATACACAGCTGTTACTGCCCCTTCCTATTATCTTAAAATAACTACCTAGTTGGGTTCCATTATACACACAGCTGTTACTGCCCCTTCCTATTATCTTAAAATAACTACCTAGTTGGGTTCCATTATACACAGCTGTTACTGCCCCTTCCTGTTATCTTAAAATAACTACCTAGTTGGGTTCCATTATACACAGCTGTTACTGCTCCTTCCTATTATCTTAAAATAACTACCTAGTTGTGTTCCATTACACACAGCTGTTACTGCCCCTTCCTATTATCTTAAAATAACAACCTAGTTGGGTTCCATTATACACAGCTGTTACTGCCCCTTCCTATTATCTTAAAATAACTACCTAGTTGGGTTCCATTATACACAGCTGTTACTGCCCCTTCCTATTATCTTAAAATAACTACCTAGTTGGGTTCCATTATACACAGCTGTTACTGCCCCTTCCTGTTATCTTAAAATAACTACCTAGTTGGGTTCCATTATACACAGCTGTTACTGCTCCTTCCTATTATCTTAAAATAACTACCTAGTTGTGTTCCATTACACACAGCTGTTACTGCCCCTTCCTATTATCTTAAAATAACTACCTAGTTGGGTTCCATTACACACAGCTGTTACTTCCTATTATCTTAAAATAACTACCTAGTTGGGATCGATTATACACAGCTGTTACTGCCCCTTCCTATTATCTTAAAATAACTACCTAGTTGGGTTCCATTATACACAGCTGTTACTTCCTATTATCTTAAAATAACTACCTAGTTGGGTTCCATTATACACAGCTGTTACTGCCCCTTCCTATTATCTTAAAATAACTACCTAGTTGGGTTCCATTATACACAGCTGTTACTGCCCCTTCCTATTATCTTAAAATAACTACCTAGTTGGGTTCCATTATACACAGCTGTTACTGCCCTTCCTATTATCTTAAAATAACTACCTAGTTGGGTTCCATTATATACAGGTCAGTTGGACCATTTGACTATAACTGCAGGTCTGTTTACTTCCTATTATCTTAAAATAACTACCTAGTTGGGTTCCATTATACACAGCTGTTACTGCCCCTTCCTATTATCTTAAAATAACTACCTAGTTGGGTTCCATTATACACAGCTGTTACTGCCCCTTCCTATTATCTTAAAATAACTACCTAGTTGGGTTCCATTACACACAGCTGTTACTGCCCCTTCCTATTATCTTAAAATAACTACCTAGTTGGGTTCCATTATACACAGCTGTTACTGCCCCTTCCTATTATCTTAAAATAACTACCTAGTTGGGTTCCATTATACACAGCTGTTACTGCCCCTTCCTATTATCTTAAAATAACTACCTAGTTGTGTTCCATTACACACAGCTGTTACTGCCCCTTCCTATTATCTTAAAATAACTACCTAGTTGGGTTCCATTATACACAGCTGTTACTTCCTATTATCTTAAAATAACTACCTAGTTGGGTTCCATTATACACAGCTGTTACTGCCCCTTCCTATTATCTTAAAATAACTACCTAGTTGGGTTCCATTATACACAGCTGTTACTGCCCCTTCCTATTATCTTAAAATACCTACCTAGTTGTGTTCCATTACACACAGCTGTTACTGCCCCTTCCTATTATCTTAAAATAACTACCTAGTTGTGTTCCATTATACACAGCTGTTACTGCCCCTTCCTATTATCTTAAAATAACAACCTAGTTGGGTTCCATTACACACAGCTGTTACTGCCCCTTCCTATTATCTTAAAATAACTACCTAGTTGGGTTCCATTATACACAGCTGTTACTGCCCCTTCCTATTATCTTAAAATAACTACCTAGTTGTGTTCCATTACACACAGCTGTTACTGCCCCTTCCTATTATCTTAAAATAACTACCTAGTTGGTTTCCATTATACACAGCTGTTACTGCCCCTTCCTATTATCTTAAAATAACTACCTAGTTGGGTTCCATTATATGAACATCTCAGGATTGTTTCAATAATAATAATAAAGTAACATTCAAACATCCAAACACATTTAGACTATATACACATACTGCAGGTCAATGGTACGAACCATTTAGACTATAAACACATACTGCAGGTCAATGGTACGAACCATTTAGACTATAAACACATACTGCAGGTCAATGGTACGAACCATTTAGACTATAAACACATACTGCAGGTCAATGGTACAGACCATGTTGACTATAAACACATACTGCAGGTCAATGGTACGAACCATTTAGACTATAAACACATACTGCAGGTCAATGGTACAGACCATGTTGACTATAAACACATACTGCAGGTCAATGGTACAGACCATTTAGACTATAAACACATACTGCAGGTCAATGGTACGAACCATTTAGACTATAAACACATACTGCAGGTCAATGGTACAGACCATTTAGACCATGCAGGTCAATGGTACAGACCATGTTGACTATAAACACATACTTGACTATAAACACATACTGCAGGTCAATGGTACGAACCATTTAGACTATAAACACATACTGCAGGTCAATGATGGTACAGACCATGTTGACTATAAACACATACTGCAGGTCAATGGTACAAACCATTTAGACTATAAACACATACTGCAGGTCACTGGTACAGACCATGTTGACTATAAACACATACTGCAGGTCAATGGTACAGACCATGTTGACTATAAACACATACTGCAGGTCAATGGTACGGACCATTTAGACTATAAACACATACTGCAGGTCAATGGTAAAGACCATGTTGACTATAAACACATACTGCAGGTCAATGGTACGGACCATTTAGACTATAAACACATACTGCAGGTCAATGACACAGACCATGTTGACTATAAACACATACTGCAGGTCAATGGTACGAACCATGTTGACTATAAACACATACTGCAGGTCAATGGTACGAACCATTTAGACTATAAACACATACTGCAGGTCAATGGTACGAACCATTTAGACTATAAACACATACTGCAGGTCAATGGTACGAACCATTTAGACTATAAACACATACTGCAGGTCAATGGTACGAACCATTTAGACTATAAACACATACTGCAGGTCAATGGTACGAACCATGTTGACTATAAACACATACTGCAGGTCAATGGTACAGACCATTTAGACTATAAACACATACTGCAGGTCAATGGTACAGACCATTTAGACTATAAACACATACTGCAGGTCAATGGTACGGACCATTTAGACTATAAACACATACTGCAGGTCAATGGTACAGACCATGTTGACTATAAACACATACTGCAGGTCAATGGTACAGACCATGTGGACTATAAACACATACTGCAGGTCAATGGTACAGACCATTTAGACTATAAACACATACTGCAGGTCAATGTTACGAACCCCAGGAAACACTACTGGACCCAACAATACCACCACCTCATTACCCTGACCAGGAAACACTACTGGACCCAACAATACCACCACCTCATTACCCTGACCAGGAAACACTACTGGACCCAACAATACCACCACCTCATTATCCTGACCAGGAAACACTACTGGACCCAACAATACCACCACCTCGTTGTCCTGACCAGGAAACACTACTGGACCCAACAATACCACCACCTCGTTGTCCTGACCAGGAAACACTACTGGACCCATCAATACCACCACCTCATTATCCTGACCAGGAAACACTACTGGACCCAACAATACCACCACCTCGTTGTCCTGACCAGGAAACACTACTGGACACAACAATACCACCACCTCATTACCCTGACCAGGAAACACTACTGGACCCAACAATACTACCCACCTCATTATCCTGACCAGGAAACACTACTGGACCCAACAATACCACCACCTCATTACCCTGATCAGGAAACACTACTGGACCCAACAATACCACCACCTCATTATCCTGACCAGGAAACACTACTGGACCCAACAATACCACCACCTCGTTGTCCTGACCAGGAAACACTACTGGACCCAACAATACCACCACCACATTACCCTGACCAGGAAACACTACTGGACCCAACAATACCACCACCTCATTACCCTGATCAGGAAACACTACTGGACCCAACAATACCACCACCTCATTACCCTGACCAGGAAACACTACTGGACCCAACAATACCACCACCTCATTATCCTGACCAGGAAACACTACTGGACCCAACAATACCACCACCTCGTTGTCCTGACCAGGAAACACTACTGGACCCAACAATACCACCACCTCATTACCCTGCTCAGGAAACACTACTGGACCCAACAATACCACCACCCCATTATCCTGACCAGGAAACACTACTGGACCCAACAATACCACCACCTCATTATCCTGACCAGGAAACACTACTGGACCCAACAATACCACCACCTCATTATCCTGACCAGGAAACACTACTGGACCCAACAATACCACCACCTCATTACCCTGATCAGGAAACACTACTGGACCCAACAATACCACCACCTCATTACCCTACTCAGGAAACACTACTGGACCCAACAATACCACCACCTCATTACCCTGATCAGGAAACACTACCGGACCCAACAATACCACCACCTCATTATCCTGACCAGGAAACACTACTGGACCCAACAATACCACCACCTCATTATCCTGACCAGGAAACACTACTGGACCCAACAATACCACCACCTCATTACCCTGATCAGGAAACACTACTGGACCCAACAATACCACCACCTCATTATCCTGACCAGGAAACACTACTGGACCCAACAATACCACCACCTCATTACCCTGACCAGGAAACACTACTGGACCCAACAATACCACCACCTCATTACCCTGACCAGGAAACACTACTGGACCCAACAATACCACCACCTCATTATCCTGACCAGGAAACACTACTGGACCCAACAATACCACCACCTCATTACCCTGACCAGGAAACACTACTGGACCCAACAATACCACCACCTCATTATCCTGACCAGGAAACACTACTGGACCCAACAATACCACCACCTCATTACCCTGACCAGGAAACACTACTGGACCCAACAATACCACCACCTCATTACCCTGATCAGGAAACACTACTGGACCCAACAATACCACCACCTCATTACCCTGATCAGGAAACACTACTGGACCCAACAATACCACCACCTCATTATCCTGACCAGGAAACACTACTGGACCCAACAATACCACCACCTCATTACCCTGATCAGGAAACACTACTGGACCCAACAATACCACCACCTCAGTGCCCTGACCAGGAAACACTACTGGACCCAACAATACCACCACCTCATTACCCTGATCAGGAAACACTACTGGACCCAACAATACTACCACCTCATTATCCTGACCAGGAAACACTACTGGACCCAACAATACCATCACCTCATTATCCTGACCAGGAAACACTACTGGACCCAACAATACCACCACCTCATTACCCTGATCAGGAAACACTACCGGACCCAACAATACCACCACCTCATTACCCTGATCAGGAAATACTACTGGACCCAACAATACCACCACCTCATTAACCGGACCAGGAAACACTACTGGACCCAACAATACCACCACCTCATTATCCTGACCAGGAAACACTACTGGACCCAACAATACCACCACCTCATTACCCTGACCAGGAAACACTACTGGACCCAACAATACCACCACCTCATTAACCGGACCAGGAAACACTACTGGACCCAACAATACCACCACCTCATTATCCTGACCAGGAAACACTACTGGACCCAACAATACCACCCACCTCATTGACGATGAACAGGCGCTCCTGCAGGGACTTCTTGCACGTGTTGATCTTCTTTGAGCGGACGTTGGTCCGCCACACTCTGAAGGCCTTCCACCTCCTGAAGAGGGCGAAGGCCGGGATGGCCAGGAGGCGACGGTGGCACCGGTACTCATGCTCCCAGCGCTCTAACGGCAGGAAGTCCATCTCCGCGTCAGAGATGCAGGTCACACCCTGCTGGCTGATGGTAGAGTAGTCCTGCTTGTTGATGTTCTCATACGCCACTATCCTGGGGGGGGGAAAGGTCAAAGGTGAGAGTTTGGGATGGGTAGTGAGAATAAGGTTGTAGGTTTTTATATTTGATAGAGAACTTGGGAGTTCAAATGTTTGTGTGAGTGTGTGTGTGTGTCTGTGTCGTCTCTCTTTGTGAGTCCCAATAATACCTCCTTTGTTCTGAAGTGTACACTCAACTTCCCACAATCTAAAAGCAATGAATTGGTGCTGTATGGGTTAAAGGCAGTTTCCACCATGTTTCTTATACCAGGCAGTCCTTTCCATTAGAATTAGTGAAGGGAAGTGAACAAGGATAAATGGAATTAGAGATAATTGAGAAGTAGCATCTCCCTCTTGTTGACGTTGCTCTTACTTGAAGATATAAGCATCATATAGGTTAGGGTGTGTGTTTCTCCCTCTCTTGATGTTATAAACATATCTGATATAGGTTTGGGTGTGTGTTTCTCCCTCTCTTGATGTTATAAACATATCTGATATAGGTTAGGGTGTGTGTTTCTCCCTCTCTTGATGTTATAAACATATCTGATATAGGTTAGGGTGTGTGTTTCTCCCTCTCTTGATGTTATAAACATATCTGATATAGGTTTGGGTGTGTGTTTCTCCCTCTCTTGATGTTATAAACATATCTGATATAGGTTAGGGTGTGTGTTTCTCCCTCTCTTGATGTTATAAACATATCTGGGTGTGTGTTTCTCCCTCTCTTGATGTTATAAACATATCTGATATAGGTTAGGTGTGTTTCTCCCTCTCTTGATGTTATAAACATATCTGATATAGGTTAGGGTGTGTGTTTCTCCCTCTCTTGATGTTATAAACATATCTGATATAGGTTAGGGTGTGTGTTTCTCCCTCTCTTGATGTTATAAACATATCTGATATAGGTTAGGGTGTGTGTTTCTCCCTCTCTTGATGTTATAAACATATCTGATATAGGTTAGGGTGTGTGTTTCTCCCTCTCTTGATGTTATAAACTGATATAGGTTATCTGATATAGGTTAGGGTGTGTGTTTCTCCCTCTCTTGATGTTATAAACATATCTGATATAGGTTAGGGTGTGTGTTTCTCCCTCTCTTGATGTTATAAACATATCTGATATAGGTTAGGGTGTGTGTTTCTCCCTCTCTTGATGTTATAAACATATCTGATATAGGTTAGGGTGTGTGTTTCTCCCTCAATGTTATAAACATTATATCTGATATAGGTTAGGGTGTGTGTGTTTCTCTCTCTCTTACTTGAGGTTATAAGCATCATATTTGATGGAGCTCTTGGGTGCGGCAGAGGTCATGTACAGGAAGCCCAGGTGAGGGTTGTTCCGGATGATTCTGACGATGTCCGGCGGGGAGCGTATTTTGGCACGGATCACATCCTCTGCAGAGCTGAAGATGACGGGGTGACTGGCTGGGAGAGGGGAGGGGGAGTGGAGGAAGGCTCCGGTGGGGGAGGGCTTTGCGGACTTGGAGGAGCGAGGGCGCTTGGGGGGAGAGGGGGAACACAGGGTACTCTGGGTCATCTGAGCCTGGAGGGAGGAAGCAGTGACAGTCAGTCAGGCTTTTATATTTTTATTTATTTGACTTTGAAAAGCATTATGAACAGCTGAAAGGGGACATTGTACTACATCTCTTGACAACAAAAGAGACAGATATTGATTGTGGACTGGTTTCTTCGATGAGTTGAACAGTTGTCTGACCCGTATCAGTCCACTGTGATACCTCTCAGCTTCAGAGAGCTTCAGAGTCATCAGAGAGCGAGGGGGCTATAGGGAGGGCTACTGACCAACAGAGCACAGCTCAGAATCTGCCTCCCACCGTCTACAATCAATCATTTATTTCAGAACATGGCTGTATATCACTAGTGAAATCATGGTTAAGACAATCTTGATTTCAAATGAAACCATGTCAAATCTGCATGACGTCTGTCCGTCCAGCAGAGCCCTTCTCAGTCTTCCACCTGTTTCTCCTTGACGTGGTCAGGCAGCTCAGGGAGGTGAAGGGTGGCGCTCTGTCTGTCAGGGGCCTTGTCCATCCACTCTACCCCAGCAAGGGAGGGCGACGGAGGCTTCCAGCCCGACTGGAGCAGCCTCTCCCGGTTCTGCCTGTGGATGAACTCTGGCTGCTTGTGGTCCTGGTACTTCTTCAGGACCGGCTGAATGAGAGAAGATGTGTAAATAGAGGTGTTTATGTGCTTATGGGGCAGTTGATGTCTGGGATGGTTATGAGAACAAAGGCTGATATTTAGAAAACATTACTGTGAGCAAACAGTGTTTACAAGTGGCTGGGTCCCCATATTCACCCCCCCCCACCAGTATCTCCAGCGGTATGGGTCTCTGCCCTGCCCTCCTGCGTTCCTGGGCCTTGGTGGTGTGTGTGAAGACCAGGGCATCAGGGTTGCGTTGTGCCTGGCTCGGGGCTACAGAGATCAGCCTGGCTCTCAGTGCCTCTGGGTCTACGTGGCCCGGGGACATGGTGAATGGGAGGGTCATCCTCTGCTGCTGGGCCCCAGCCACCTCCTCTCTCCCTGGGCCAGCCTGGCAGCGAGGGGACCCCTTCTGGGAGAACGAAGACATGGTGGCCTCAGATAGTCTGCTTCTCTGGGTCTGAGTGGATACTGTGTGTGGGGGTGAAGAAGGAGAGAGCACAAGGAGAGGGAGGTGGGGGACGATAAGCTCTCCCTTTCGTTTTGGTCTATCAACTCGTGTCAAAGCAAACTATAGTAGCATGCAAGACATTGCTGTTGTTTAGCAACTTGCCTGGCAACAAGAGATAAACATGGCAATATAACGTTAAATCAAAAAGTTCAAAACAAACGTAGCCAACAACATCCGCTAACGCTGAGACGGTTATATAGTGATGTCACCAACCATCAGTTTGGGTAACAGAAACAATGTAGCGCTAGCAATTTATAACATATTTCTGAGCAAGTCAAGGTGTATTACTTACATAGCTATCAATGGCACTTCAACATAGACATTAGTAGAGAAACTACAGAACATTAGCTACACTTGTTATTGCCGGTTCTCTTGTCAGAAGTGGAAACTGATCGTAAGTTTGTTGTTTCTTAGCAACCAGCACCTCCTGGACACCGCGCGGAGAGCAACAGCTGCACATGCGCGCTTTGCAGTACAACTCACCATTCATGCCCCAAGGTTACGGAGATTTTAAAACTGGGCAAAAATACCTGCACCCTACAATATAGTTTGTATAGCTAGATTCCCAACAGAACGCAGACTGTCATACATCGGTTTTGTTTTCATGGTAAAACCCTAGACCTCAAAGATGGGTTGCAGTTGAACCTGCACAGACATTCCTGATATCGTCTTGATTCTTCACAATTGAAACACACCATCCCAGGAAAACCTGACAGAGCATCCTGGAGACAGTCACTCAACCACACACACATTAAACATGATCATATGCACCAGTCAATTCATTTAGAGAATTTATCCCACCACAGAAAGGTGATTTAAATACTTCCCAACAATGATCACAGAAAACAAATGTTACACTGACAACACCTAAGAAAATGTATTTTAATATTTTCCAACACAACGACTACAAAAAGTTTGACCACAGAAATAATGACCACAAAAATATTTCCTTATTTCCCAACAACACCAATAAAACACACCAGAAAGAGAATTTAAATATATTTTAATAACAGACATCACAGTGAATGGTATAAATCCATAACAGACATTGGCATTTCTGTAGAAATGGTTGGCAATGCACACAGTCAGGGATGGAAATTGAGCTAGCCCGATGCTAGTACACTTCAGACTGGCTAGTAGAAAATGTAGCCAATTAGCCCAACAGCTAGTGAAATGTTATATTTTGTATTATTACATGGCACATCCCTGCACACCGCTATAGAGACTCAAGGTCTGCCATGGACGATGTTTTCCTCCTCTGTGACGTCATTATACTCAGCTGAAAGAGAAAAGACAGAAAAATGAGTGTGTTAGAAACAGTCAAAGCCAACAAAGTCCTCTCAGTGTCAGGGCTTCTTCAAAGACGTGTGTCCATGAAGACTATATGGGACAGGAGACACGCCGTTTCTGTGCAGTGTTCCAGTAATGCATCTCATCTCAATAAGATCCAGGGTCCTATTCATTAGACACCAAACTAAGTAACACTGACTAAAACAGGGAGGGACTACCTACACGTGTCCAATAACTCCCTTTGAGTTTCTGTTGCACAACGTTTTTGAACTGTTTTACTACAGCGTGCCCAATAAATATGACCCTGTGGTGATATCAGACAACTGAGCTGACATCATCAGTGTGCGCCTCTCCCTGGCCCCAGTGTAAGACCCCTAGTACCTGTTGTGATGCTGTAGTTGCCTTCTGTTCTGCCTGAGTCAAACGCCTCTGGAGACGACTGTTCTTCTCCTGATACTCTGCCATCTGCCTCTCGTACTAGACAACAACAGGACACATTTCAACCACAACATTAGAGACACTTCCCCTACTGGACCCAGCAACAATACACTGATATCACATTTCCTCATTATATGAATTATGATGCGGGTTGCTATTGGTTTCAAGGTGTGGAGTAGTGTGTTGAATTCACGGAAGTTGAACAATTGTCTGTGTTCCTTTAAAAAAAATCTTCTATAAAACGGTATGCGTGTATTAGAGTCACCTCTACTATGGTCTCGTGGTCAGTCACCAGCTGGATCTCCAGTTCCTGACAACGTTGCCTGTGTCGACTCAGATCACCCCTGAAACCAACAGACCGTGTCATAGTGGTCAGCGACCAATCTTCAAACACATACTTATATGAAAACATCCACTCATCAACTAGCAACTGTGTCAAACAGTGGGTCATTTGGTCCGTAGCCTGTCAATCTCTCCCTGCTACATTGTGTGTAGGAGGCTTGAAACGTTGTTTTTACTGTGATCTGCAAAGTGAGAAAGAGCCAGAACAGCTTCTCAGAAGTTCAAAGCAGAACGGAAAATGTGGGCGTCTTGAAACCAAATTGGTGAGTTTGTAGACTTGCCTGTATGGACACTGGGCTATTATGGTGGAGTGTCAGTAAGAAGGTCAGATCACAGTTTATTGGTCACATACACACAGGTGTACCCAGTACATTGAACTAACTTGAGGCTGGTGAGTTTGGTCTGGAAGGTCAGGGTGAGGGTCTTGGCCTCCTCCTTCCAGCGCTGGCTGGTCTTCTGCTGGGCAGAGAGGAGGCGGGTCAGGTCAGCACTGGAGCTCCTACTGCTTTCCTCCAGCTCCCTGACCCGGGCTTCCAGACCCTGCTCCTTTAGGGAATACTCCTGCTCCATCTGGGAAACCTGTGGAGAGGAGGAGGGTCAGGTCAGCACTGGAGCTCCTACTGCTTTCCTCCAGCTCCCTGACCCGGGCATCCAGACCCTGCTCCTTTAGGGAATACTCCTGCTTCACCTGGGAAACCTGTGGAGAGGAGGAGGGTCAGGTCAGCACTGGAGCTCCTACTGCTTTCCTCCAGCTCCCTGACCCGGGCATCCAGACCCTGCTCCTTTAGGGAATACTCCTGCTCCATCTGGGAAACCTGGGGAGAGGAGGGGAAGTGAGGGTGGGTGTGTCTCCGACTTGACCTGCCCACCTGTTTAACCTCATGTTGTTTTCACCCTCCTCTACCTGCTAGACCTGTCTCCCTCCTCCCTCTACCTGCTAGACCTGTCTCCCTCCTCATCTCCCACCTTCCTCTACCTGCTAGACCTGTCTCCCTCCTCATCTCCCACCTTCCTCTACCTGCTAGACCTGCCTCCCTCTTCATCTCCCACCTCCCTCTACCTGCTAGACCTGTCTCCCACCTTCCTCTACCTGCTAGACCTGTCTCCCTCCTCATCTCCCACCTTCCTCTACCTGCTAGACCTGTCTCCCTCATCTCCCACCTTCCTCTACCTGCTTCCCTCCTCTCCCACCTTCCTCTACCTGCTTCCCTCCTCATCTCCCACCTGCCTCATCTCTGTTTTCTACAGACTGGTCTTATGTGCTGTTACACCAGTCTCTGTGCGAGCAGCAAAGCCTTGCATAGTTGGTTTATATCCCTGTCCTTCCTCTACCATGATCCCCCCCGTTCATACTGCATCCAGTCTGCTCTTAAAGGTGCTTAACCAGGTAGTCTCACCTGCTGCTTAGCTCTCCTCTGGGTCATCATGCTAGCCTTGCGTAGCTCCTCCATCTCCCTGCGGAGCTGCATGTTCTCCTGCTGCAGCTGGAGCCGCTCCTCGCTGACCCCGCTGCAGTCCTCCCTGGCTGCAGACAGGGACCCCTGCAGCCGCCGCACCTCCTCCTGGCACCGGGACAACTCCTCACTGTAGCTGTGGGGGGAAAGGGGAGGGAGGGGGAGAGAAGGGAGGAAGAGAGAGGGGGCATTTAGATTAAAGTACTGTATACACTTGGGTCCAGACAGATGACAGGCAGACTAAAAAAAAAGCACACTTAACAGCTGAACACAGATCTCAGATCAGCAGCTCAGACTAAGCACACAAAAATATGTGTCTCACTCCATCTCCAGTTTCTTCATCTTGTTGTGTGTGCTCTGCAGGGTGATGTTCATGTCGTCCTTCAGTCTCTCAGCATTCAGAGACCTCTGGTGGAGGACCTCCATCTTCCTGTACTCTGGCTCTCCTCTACCCTCCTTATACACCTGGAGTACAGATGACATAGGAACAGGTTATAATGCATTAGAACACTTCATTCCCTATAAAGTTCCTTCACCACCTGTAGGAATGTAGGATCCAGTTTGGTAAAATAATAGTATGACTTCTTCCCCAATCACCTCACCTTCTCCACAACCCCCCATCACCTTCTCCAGTTCCTCCTCCACAACCCCCCCCTCACCTTCTCCAGTTCCTCCTCCACAACACCCCCCCTCACCTTCTCCAGTTCCTCCTCCACAACCCCCCTCACCTTCTCCAGTTCCTCCTCCACAACCCCCCTCACCTTCTCCAGTTCCTCCTCCACACCCCCCTCCTCCAGTTCCTCCTCCACAACCCCCTCACCTTCTCCAGTTCCTCCTCCACACCCCCCTCACCTTCTCCAGTTCCTCCTCCACACCCCCTCCTCCAGTTCCTCCTCCACAACCCCCTCACCTTCTCCAGTTCCTCCTCCACAACCCCCCTCACCTTCTCCAGTTCCTCCTCCACAACCCCCCTCACCTTCTCCAGTTCCTCCTCCACAACCCCCCTCACCTTCTCCAGTTCCTCCTCCACAACCCCCCTCACCTTCTCCAGTTCCTCCTCCACAACCCCCCTCACCTTCTCCAGTTCCTCCTCCACAACCCCCCATCACCTTCTACAGTTCCTCCTCCACAACCCCCCCCATCACCTTCTACAGTTCCTCCTCCACAACCCCCTCACCTTCTCCAGTTCCTCCTCCACAACCCCCCTCACCTTCTCCAGTTCCTCCTCCACAACCCCCATCACCTTCTACAGTTCCTCCTCCACAACCCCCCTCACCTTCTCCAGTTCCTCCTCCACAACCCCCCTCACCTTCTCCAGTTCCTCCTCCACAACCCCCCTCACCTTCTCCAGTTCCTCCTCCACAACCCCCCTCACCTTCTCCAGTTCCTCCTCCACAACCCCCCTCACCTTCTCCAGTTCCTCTCCACAACCCCCCCCTCACCTTCTCCAGTTCCTCTCCACAACCCCCCTCACCTTCTCCAGTTCCTCTCCACAACCCCCCTCACCTTCTCCAGTTCCTCCTCCACAACCCCCCCCTCACCTTCTCCAGTTCCTCCTCCACAACCCCCCCTCACCTTCTCCAGTTCCTCCTCCACAACCCCCCTCACCTTCTCCAGTTCCTCCTCCACAACCCCCCCCCTCACCTTTCTCCAGTTCCTCCTCCACAACCCCCCTCACCTTCTCCAGTTCCTCCTCCACAACCCCCCACCCCTCACCTTCTCCTGTTCCTCCACCACAACCCCCCACCCCTTCTCCAGGTCCTCCTCCACAACCCCCTCATCTTCTCCAGGTCCACCTCCACAACCCCCCACCTTCTCCAGGTCCTCCTCCACAACCCCCTCACCTTCTCCAGTTCCTCCTCCACAACCCCCTCACCTTCTCCAGGTCCTCCTCCACAACCCCCCTCACCTTCTCCAGTTCCTCCTCCACTGCCCTCATCTCTCTCATGGACCTCTCCATCTGAGACTCTTTATCTGCACACTCCAGTTGTAGAGCCGACAACTCCTCAGCCATCCGATGGATCTGTGAGTTGCACTGTTTACGTACGTTCTCTACCTGAAAGAAACACAATCCAGAACTAGTCAAGAACACCTGAAGTAGCAACAGATAGTATACATCCCACATATTCTACCTGCTCTGTCACTTTAGCCAGCAGCATCCTGCATACCACTGCTGGCTTGCTTCTGAAGCTAAGCAGCGTTGATCCTGGTCAGTCCCTGGATGGGAGACCAGATGCTGCTGGAAGTGGTGTTGGAGGGCCAGTAGGAGGCACTCTTTCCTCTGGTCTAAAAAATATCCCAATGCCCCAGGGCAGTGATTGGGGACACTACCCTGTGTAGGGTGCCGTCTTTCGGGTGGGACGTTAAACGGGTGTCCTGACTCTGAGGACATTAAAGAGCCCATGGCACTTATCGTAAGAGTAGGGGTGTTAACCCCGGTGTCCTGGCTAAATTCCTAATCTGGCCCTCAAACCATCATGGTCACCTAATACTCCCCAGTTTACGATTGGCTCATTCATCCCCCTCCTCTCCCCTGTAACTATTCCCCAGGTCGTTTTTGTAAATGAGAACGTGTTCTCAGTCAACTTACCTGGTAAAATCACGGAAAAATACAAATAAATAAACTTGACAAAACAATTATATTCTGTAAGTCAGGCTTTTCAGAGGGAAATGCAGAGAGCTGCACCCCAGGTTTCACCACAGTGAAATGCACACTGCAGCTTGTGAGTCTGTGCTATTTCAGTGTCCAGGCACGTCTACATTTAGACCCGTGTCTGACAGCCTGGTGAAGGCTAACATTAACAGGCTTGGGGCGTTAGATCTTAAATCAAGAGCCATTAATAGAATGGTAATCACAGTCCCTCCCTGGTAAACAGCCAGGCAGAGAAGTCAGGTCAGGGAGTTCCTCAAGGAAAAACTATATGCACACTGCTGAGCTGCAAACAGATCATTTCAGAATTGGTTAAAGTTAGGTTAGGGTTATGGTTAAAATTAGGTTAGGGTTAAAATTAGGTTAGGGTTTGGTTATGGTTAAAGTTAGGTTTGGTTCAAGTTAGGTTAGGGTTTGGTTAAAATTAGGTTAGGGTTTGGTTATGGTTAAAATTAAATTAGGGTTTGGTTATGGTTAAAATTAAATTAGGGTTTGGTTATGGTTAAAGTTAGGGCCAGTTTCGATTTAGATTAGTCGTTTTACAGGTCAGCAGTGTCCTTAGTCTTCCCTGTTCCTCTACTGAGAACACAGCATCAAGAGAGAACGTGGTCAGGAGGCAGCAGCTCCGTTCCTCTACTGAGAACACAGCATCAAGAGAGAACGTGGTCAGGAGGCAGCAGCTCCGTTCCTTTACTGAGAACACAGCATCAAGAGAGAACGTGGTCAGGAGGCAGCTCTGTTCCTCTACTGAGAACACAGCATCAAGAGAGAACGTGGTCAGGACTGAGAACACAGCATCTCAGGAGGCAGTTCCTCTACTGAGAACAGTTCCTCTACTGAGAACATCAGCATCAAGAGAGAACGTGGTCAGGAGGCAGCTCAGCTGAGAACACAGCATCAAGAGAGAACGTGGTCAGGAGGAGGCAGCTCTACTGAGAACACAGCATCAAGAGAGAACGTGGTCAGGAGGCAGCTCTGTTCCTCTACTGAGAACACAGCATCAAGAGAGAACGTGGTCAGGAGGAAGCAGCTCCGTTCCTCTACTGAGAACACAGCATCAAGAGAGAACGTGGTCAGGAGGAAGCAGCTCCGTTCCTCTACTGAGAACACAGCATCAAGAGAGAACGTGGTCAGGAGGAAGCAGCTCCGTTCCTCTACTGAGAACACAGCATCAAGAGAGAACGTGGTCAGGAGGAAGCAGCTCCGTTCCTCTACTGAGAACACAGCATCAAGAGAGAACGTGGTCAGGAGGAAGCAGCTCTGGTCCTCTACTGAGAACACAGCATCAAGAGAGAACGTGGTCAGGAGGAAGCAGCTCCGTTCCTGAGAACTAGCTGAGAACACAGCATCAAGAGAGAACGTGGTCAGGAGGAAGCAGCTCCGTTCCTCTACTGAGAACACAGCATCAAGAGAGAACGTGGTCAGGAGGAGGCAGGTTCCTCTACTGAGAACACAGCATCAAGAGAGAACGTGGTCAGGAGGAGGCAGCTCCGTTCCTCTACTACTGAGAACACAGCATCAAGAGAGAACGTGGTCAGGAGGAGAGAACACAGCATCAAGAGAGAACGTGGTCAGGAGGAGGCTGATCCTCTACTGAGAACACAGCATCAAGAGAGAACGTGGTCAGGAGGAGGCAGGATCCTCTACTGAGAACACAGCATCAAGAGAGAACGTGGTCAGGAGGAGGCAGCTCTGATCCTCTACTGAGAACACAGCATCAAGAGAGAACGTGGTCAGGAGGAGGCAGCTCTGATCCTCTACTGAGAACACAGCATCAAGAGAGAACGTGGTCAGGAGGCGGCAGCTCCGTTCCTCTACTGAGAACACAGCATCAAGAGAGAACGTGGTCAGGAGGCAGCAGCTCCGTTCCTCTACTGAGAACACAGCATCAAGAGAGAACGTGGTCAGGAGGCGGCAGCTCCGTTCCTCTACTGAGAACACAGCATCAAGAGAGAACGTGGTCAGGAGGGTGGTTCAGGCATGCCGGGACTAGGGTTACTGAGAACACAGCATCAAGAGAGAACGTGGTCAGGAGGAGGCAGCTCCGGACTGAGAACACAGCATCAAGAGAGATTACGTGGTCAGAGGAGGGTGGCTGATCCTCTACTAGAGAACACAGCATCAAGAAGCCATTACGTGGTCAGAGAGGGTGGTTCAGGATGAGAACACAGCATCAAGGGTTAGAGAGGGTGGTTCAGGGCAGCCGGAACAGGTTGAGGTAGGTACTGGTGATTCATTGGGATGAAACACTATGGTAAAATGCCGGGACTAGGGTTAGAGAGGGTGGTTCAGGATGCCGGGACTAGGGTTAGAGAGGGTGGCTCAGGATGCCGGGACTAGGGTTAGAGAGGGTGGTTCAGGATGCCGGGACTAGGGTTAGAGAGGGTGGCTCAGGATGCCGGGACTAGGGTTAGGGTACAGTTGGAGGGGAGGACTAGGGTTAGCATTTTGAAAAAGTAGTTGAGAGACACCTCTTTCCTGGTGCGTATGGCAGCATCCTGGATCAGTTGTCTGACGGCTTCATTCATCCTGTCCAGCTCCTCAGATTTCTGTTTCTCTCTCAACAGGGCCTGATAGGGAGATACATACCACCATCACAACCAGAGTTATACTAAATGACAGATAGTCCTTGACCAGACAGAGCTCCATACCCATCATCATCATCAGCGTTATGCTGAATGACAGACAGTCCCTGACCAGACAGAGATCCATACCATCACCAGAGTTATGTTAAATGACAGACAGTCCCTGACCGGACAGAGAGGAGTGAAGGGTGTGAAGGAAGGGGTAGAGGGGGTTTTCTGACCTGGTGAGACAGAGGTTAGATTGTGTCCAGGGAAGCAGACCGTAGCAGTAGAAGACTGTATGTACCTGGTCCTTCTGTAGAGAGGCCTCCTCAGCCAGCTGGATGGAGTCTCTGACCTTGGAGAAGGCCTCGTAGCGCTCCTCCTCCAGAGAGGCACAGCGGACCTGCAGCTCCCCCACCTGGCGGGTACACCTCGTTATACACCGCGCTATTTAGCTACATGACCTTGTAGACACTACGTTAAAATAGGGATGCCAAAAACTACAGTGTTCCCCACCTGCCTCTCCCACACCACCTGCTCCCTGCGTACACCCTCTGCCTCCTGACTGGCTGCCTTCAACCTGCAGGAGACAGATGGGGACAGAAAAAGTTTAGCAGAAGGAATTGAAGAGAGATGCACTCAGCCTCCTGTGGAAGAGTCCGGAAGAGGAACTGGAGTGAGGATTACAGGTGTTTCACCTGGCCTCTAGCTGACTGAGGGCTGACTGGAGATGGTGGAGTCTTCGATCTGAGGCCTCCTCTCTACCATGAGCCTCTGCTGCATCGTCCTCCTACACACACGATAAAGGGACTGAGGTTGAATTCTGCTATGGTAAACTACGGCAGAGAACTAGAAGCCCTATTGTTTCCTACCCGTCTCTGTATCTGGTCCTGGACGTTCTGCATCAGCTTGGTCATCTCCTCCACCTTGGCTGTGGCCATCCTCAGATCTGCTTTGGCCGATCTGCAGTAGGAGTGGAAAGAGAGAAACAAATGAACCCTGCTCTCTGCAGTAGCACTGCCTGAAGAGCTACATTCCTGAGAGCCATTTTGGATCTAAATGTAAGAGGTCATTTTGGCTCTGCAGTAATCTGTACTGGGGACAATTGGCGGCCATTTTGAAACTGTAGTAGAGTGTACCTGAGCTGGTTGCGTAGCTCCTCCATCTCCGTGCTCTGTTCTGTCAGCGTCTTCAGGAACTGCTGGTTGGTCTGAGTGTGGCACGAGAGACACGCGCGCCGGTGAGGCATGATGGCTTCAGTACACACACACACACACACACACACACACACACACTAAACTTCTCACAAACACCAAATGTCTCACACTACAATACAGAAGCACTACCTGGTAGACAGAAACAGAGAGAGGAAAGCCCTGGCCTCACTCCTCATTAATAATGTAGAAGATGGATACATTACTCTCCAGAAGCAGAAGGCCGGTGTGTGTGAGGTAAACCTGTACTGTCATGTTAGTTTACAGGCAAGTCTCTGACGTAACAGTGGATCCAGAAAAGCCAGTTAGCGGGCAAGTGAGTCAGGAAGTCAGAATGATAGTGTGTGTAACAAGCATGGGGCAAAGCTGGGAGAGCAAATGGATTAGGCTCCTTCCTGTCTGTAAGCATTAAGCCCGACTGACTGACTGACTGACTGACTGACTGACTGACTGGTCTAGTTAGTGTTGTGTGTTGTAGCCCTGTGTAAAACAGACTGACTGACTCACTGGTCTAGTTAGTGTTGTGTGTTGTAGCCATGTGTAAAACAGATTCATTATTTAACAATGATCCAATATTCTACATTCTATATCAGAAACACTATTATAACGTTACACACACACACATATATTTGACCTAGTGATTGGCTGCAACTTACAGATTCCAGTTTCTGATTGGTGACTTGTAGTTTCTGGATGTGCTGCTGGAATTGTATCAGTTGATCCTATGACGAAAAATAATAAAGGGGCGGGGTTAATGACAACTTCCCTCACATCACTTCCTCTTAGACGACGACGTTGAATTAATCTGAACTACGGACACAAAGTAAAACTCAAAGCTTGTACCAACTTGTAGCATTACAGAGGTTTAGAAGCAGCAACGATCAGCTCCACTCACTGATCTCAATGGGAGAGGGATGAAATCCATAACAACGCTGCCCTCTGGGGGGGCCAAACTGGGAGAAGGATCTACCTTGAGGCGCTGTTGCTCGGCAACATGGAGCTGTCCGTCAGAGGTGGTTATCTGGTAGAGCTGCTGTAAACGGTCCAGCTCCTGGGCTGAGGCCTGCCACAGCTCCATGGCCTGGTCTCGCTCCTACACACACACACAAACTTCAATATATGCACACTTCAATATATGCACACTTCAATATATGCACACTTCAATATATGCACACGACATTTTAGTCACTCAGCATATGGTCTCATCCAGAGAGCCTTACAGTAGGTTGTATTATAATGCAGGTAACACACACGCGCCATATCGTCACACACACACCATATCATCACACACACGCGCGCGCGCGCCACATTGTCACACACACGCGCGCCACATCGTCACACACACGCGCGCCACATCGTCACACACACGCGCGCCACATCGTCACACACACGCGCGCCACATCGTCACACACACGCGCGCCACATCGTCACACACACGTGGAGATTTAGACTAACCTGTACAGAGAGCTGTATCTGTTGGTGAAGGTTGCTGATGAGCCCCTCGTCCCCCAGTGTGTCCCCCTCCACCCCTGGTCCTGTACTGACTGGGAGGGTCTGCAGCTGCCTCTCTACGGACTCTCTCAGCTCGGCATGCAGCCTGGATGGGAGACGACAACACACACACAGCATTAACTTACCTCATTGGTGTAGAAAGGGACCGGCAGGCTGTGGTCAGAGTACTGAAGTGTAAACCGTACCGTTCATTCTCCTTGACCACCGTGTCCAGCTTCAGTCTGATGGCAGCCATCTGCATCTTGGAGTTCAAAGTGGGAGGTAAAGATTAACTGTCCATCACTTTGGAAATATATTGTTGTCAATCATAAAATATCTCCAATGTAAAACACAATCCTTACATTTTGTTGTAGTCAGACACCAAAAGATGAATGAACAAACAGAACAGGGATAATTTGGACAAATGTTCACCTGGTAGCTCTGCAGTTGTTCAGTCATGTCATCCATGTGACGGTCATACTCTGATAGGAGGGGAGCCATTATACTGGAACACATCCACAAACCACAACACTGGAATCACCTTCATTATACTGGAACACATCCACAAACCACAACACTGGAATCACCTTCATTATACTGGAACACAACCACAAACCACAACACTGGAATCACCTTCATTATACTGGAACACATCCACAAACCACAACACTGGAATCACCTTCATTATACTGGAACACATCCACAACACTGGAATCACCTTCATTATACTGGAACACAACCACAACACTGGAATCACCTTCATTATACTGGAACACATCCACAAACCACAACACTGGAATCACCTTCATTATACTGGAACACATCCACAAACCACAACACTGGAATCACCTTCATTATACTGGAACACATCCACAAACCACAACACTGGAATCACCTTCATTATACTGGAACACATCCACAAACCACAACACTGGAATCACCTTCATTATACTGGAACACATCCACAAACCACAACACTGGAATCACCTTCATTATACTGGAACACATCCACAAACCACAACACTGGAATCACCTTCATTATACTGGAACACATCCACAAACCACAACACTGGAATCACCTTCATCAGACTGGAACACATCCACAAACCACAACCCTGGAATCACCTTCATCAGACTGGAACACATCCACAAACCACAACCCTGGAATCACCTTCATTATACTGGAACACATCCACAACACTGGAATCACCTTCATCAGACTGGAACACATCCACAAACCACAACCCTGGACTCACCTTCATTATACTGGAACACATCCACAAACCACAACACTGGAATCACCTTCATCAGACTGGAACACATCCACAAACCACAACCCTGGAATCCCCTTCATTATACTGGAACACATCCACAAACCACAACACTGGAATCACCTTCATCAGACTGGAACACATCCACAAACCACAACACTGGAATCACCTTCATTATACTGGAACACATCCACAAACCACAACACTGGAATCACCTTCATTATACTGGAACACATCCACAAACCACAACACTGGAATCACCTTCATCAGACTAGAACACAAGCACAATACTGGAAATCACCTATATCAGACTGGAACACAACCACAATACTGGAAATCACCTTCATCAGACTAGAACACAAGCACAATACTGGAAATCACCTATATCAGACTGGAACACAACCACAATACTGGAAATCACCTTCATCAAACTGGAACACAAGCACAATACTGGAAATCACCTATATCAGACTGGAACACAACCACAATACTGGAAATCACCTATATCAGACTGGAAATCACCTATATCAGACTGGAATGACCTATTGCTAATTTGTCAAACACTTATCCAGAGCAGCTTAGTCAATGCATTCAACTAAGGTGGGTAAGAAAACCAAAAATCAGTCATTGTAAGTAAACTATTTATTTTACATTTAATTTAACACTACTGACCTGTATCATTTCTCAAATATAGACATTCGGACTCAAATAGTTCACGTCGTCTAGTGACCCACCAAATAAACAACGCTTCTAAAAACAGTTGTTGTAATTGTGAATTGGCACGTGGCCGAGGAAATTGCAACAGAAACAAACTTCGCTAACACTAGCCCTGCTGATGTAAAAAGTTAGACCAACTAAACTGTTTTTTTCCAGTCAAGAGTTAAACATCACCCTTATTAACTGTGATAAAGATGTAGATTGATAACAGAGAAAACATCTACGCTGTTACATTAGAGATTCAAAGGTCTCCTGGTCAGTACAGGTATCACTTGTCGTCTTAACAACAGGCATCACTTGTCGTCTTAGCAACAGGTATCACTTGTCGTCTTAGCAACAGGTATCACTTGTCGTCTTAGCAACAGGTATCACTTGTCTTAGCAACAGGTATCACTTGTCTTAGCAACAGGTATCACTTGTCTTAGCAACAGGTATCACTTGTCTTAGCAACAGGTATCACTTGTCTTAGCAACAGGTATCACTTGTCTTAGCAACAGGTATCACTTGTCTTAGCAACAGGTATCACTTGTCTTAGCAACAGGTATCACTTGTCTTAGCAACAGGTATCACTTGTCTTAGCAACAGGTATCACTTGTCTTAGCAACAGGTATCACTTGTCTTAGCAACAGGTATCACTTGTCTTAGCAACAGGTATCACTTGTCTTAGCAACATGTATCACTTGTCTTAGCAACAGGTATCACTTGTCTTAGCAACAGGTATCACTTGTCTTAGCAACAGGTATCACTTGTCTTAGCAACAGGTATCACTTGTCTTAGCAACAGGTATCACTTGTTGTTGGTGCTATGAGGTTTATCATATTTTAACTCTCCATCTTTGAATGTGCTGTAGATCTGAGCTTGACATATTTTGCGAGATGGATGTAGAAAGTCTCCAGATGGAATGGTGAGAGATGTCTTCCATGTCCAATGAAATTGGACTTTTCGTAGCCGCAACATATACAGTCAAGTGTTGCAACAGTAAAGCGCCGGTCATCAGCGTTGACATCTTTTTGTTGGTTCTCATCATTAGAAGAAGAGGGCAGTGAGAAGAAGAAAAAAGTGGACATTCATAACTTCCTTCACTGTTGTCGTGTCAATGTTGGTTTTGACCCTTGGTCTTTACTTCGGACTGGTGGTGAAACAGGTAGCCCACCCTCAGCAAAACACGACCTTTAACCTTTAAGAGCCTGGAACATGGGCTGTGTTCCGTATGACACCCTACTCCACTACTTCTGACTAGAACCCTATGGGCAGCGCACTGATGAAAAGAAGTGCACTATTTTGTGAATAGGGTGCCATTTAGGGGACACACATAGGCTTCGGTTGCTAAAGAGGGCCATGTCACTGTTGGGTGACAGCGGGGCTCGGGTTGTTCCTCTCTTACCTCTGGTCAGACAGCCAGGGGGCTGGGGTCTCTGTGTGTGTCTCCTCTTCACCCTGCAGAAACAGAGCATTTAGAAAGCTCTCAGGCCTGACTCCTAGTATTACTCATACTCAAAATATAATGGATTTTATCATCTAGGCCATATTCTGTGGTTTATATTTTTGGCAGTGTGCAGCAGTGGTGGAAAAAGTACTCAATTGTAAAAGTAAAGATGCCTTAATAGAAAAATGACTCCAGTAAAAGTGAGTCACCCGGTAAAATAATCCTTTAATTGACGGATAGCCAGGGTCACGCTGCAACACTCAGACATCATTTACAAACTAAGCATGTGTGTTGACTGAGTCCACCAGGTCAGAGGCATTAGGGATGACCAGGGATATTCTCTTGATGTGTGTGAGAATCGGACCCTTTTCCTGTGCAACTAAGCATTCAAAATGTAACGAGTACTTTTGGGTGTCAGGGAAAATGTATGGAGTAAAAAGTACATTATAGGCTACCAGCTAATGTTTGACCATTGCTAACGAACATTGGTTTATCTCTTTGGCACTGAGCAGTGTCGACTACAACTGATAAATAATAGACTGTTGCTATATCACAGCAAAACCCTTTCACACCTTACAGTACCTGTGGTGCTGATGTGGCTTCAGAGCGGTGCCTATCCTGATAGATACTCAAGGCAGAGTTCAGCCTTTGGACTGCAATGATAAATACAGTATGAAATCAGATGCTAGACAATAACAATGACATAAATATAATATGCAAAGCTTATGAAAAGGGTATGGCTGTGGCTAGCTGCAATGCAACCAAGAGAATGTTGACATTGTGCTGGACTCTTTCAAAAGTCTCCTGGTTGCATCACAGGTAGGCTATGGCTAGAATGGATATGACAACAAGACTAGTAGCTAGTATTCAGAGATTATCCAATTAACCTTGATCACGCAAAAACTCGACTTCAGTGGACATCTTGCATTGAATCTGCACAAGAAAAGACCGCACATATTACTTAAAAAGAGATCGATAGCTAGCTATAGCTACCTGCTAGTTACAACACAAGCTTGCTACAAACACAACACAGGCTTGTACAATCAACAGGTGGTTTTCAAAAGATTCGGGGAATAAGATAGTTGATTTGCTGGGCGAGCCCTTGTCATGACCCTGAAAAACAACAATGTTGTTTAATTAATGTTTACTGATAGCTGGCGGGTTACTAGGCGTAACTAGCTAAGCAAATGTTGAGTCAGCAGGCACTGACTGCTGTGTGATATCGTGTGAGCGACAAACATTTAAATGCGTAAAAACAGCTTTTCGCTTGCACATATCACGTAATCTGACCAAATAATGTTGGCTACAAGCTATACGATTAATTGTGCTATGTGCAATTCCATCTTTACACCAAAGCAAACAAATTAAACTAACCGTTAATGTCTCGATAATCCTTCCGCCGTCGATTTAAAGAAGGGCACGGCTGAAAAACCAATCACAAATAAGAAGTGCAACCACCTATTCTGCCCCCATAAATTAGAAACATACAAACAGTTCCACCTATTTCCTGGAACACAGTTTAAACCTGGCATCAATCAATTAGATATGAAACGCCATTTCAATATGTAAACAAATGTACTTCGAGACTGTTGTCTTGGGTTGCTTGCCAACTGATTCCGTAATTATTCCACCCAAGAACATCTGATAGGGAAGATATATCATCATATGATCATACCAGGATGTTGATACTCCATTGAAAGTGTATTATCTCTTTGGCACGAGCTACTGTATGTATTTTGATAACAAGCTAAATATATAGGCATCACACCAGCGCGAAACTGGATTCTTCTTACAAAGTAAGTAACGTTAGCCTTCCTATCAGTCATGATGCACCGATCGTGGACATCGGTGTCGCTAAAAGCGGTTATCTTCCTCTATGTACTTACATGCGCAGAACTTAAAATGGTAAGTTTAGTACAAGTTTTATGTTTTCCAAATTACTGCATTGTGCCATACTTATGCGGCTACTACGAATAACACTGCTCTTGGTCTACCATGCTGGCACCAGTGTGCAGAGCAGGCTTATTGTAACCTGGTCTCAGACGTGTTAGTAGGCAAAAATATTTCATGTTTTCAGTTGTGTCATCAAAATCAGTAAATCGAAGCATGTAGTGTTTTATTTGATTAAGTAAAATCCTGTTTATTCCTAAATCATAAATTGGAAAATTATAATGTTGATGTTTCAAGGGGTGTATTCTTTTTTTTTTTTTACCTTTATTTAACTAGGCAAGTCAGTTAAGAACAAATTCTTATTTTCAATGACGGCCTAGTGGGTTAACTGCCTGTTCAGGCAGAACGACAGATTTGTACCTTGTCAGCTCGGGGGTTTGAACTTGCAACCTTCCGGTTACTAGTCCACTAGGCTACGCTGCCGCCCCAAACCATTTACCGTTTAAGAACCAAACGGAAGCAAACAGGGGTAATCATTTCCCAAAATTGAAAGACAGCTTGTATTGGACAAATTCATCCCTCCGTTTCGCTCCATTTAATAAACGTTATGCTACAGAATCGGCGTGATGAATATGCCCCCGATTTTAGATTTTTAGCCCAGTGTCAAAACACCCGTTTTAAATGTCCAAAATAATAATAATGATATGCTTCAATTGTTTGATATTTGAACATTTAAACAAAACTCCCTACACACGTGTCACACCTATATTTTGCTAAATTAGCACCTTATAAACTGCACACGACAGCATTTACAAAGAGGCCATTCTATACTAGAATTGATTAGCTTGTTCTACTGTAATCAATAATGCCCGCAAATGAATCACTGGATATTGTATAGAAATCAATGGAACGGGACAATAACGGCGGCGACATGTAACGTTTGCGCTGGTCTAAAAGACAAACCATATCGAACTCTGGTATACAACATAGACCTGTCGAGAGATGAGGACACGTAGTAGCCATGTATGACCTAATCTCCATGTGCGACAGTGTTTAACAATATTTGTTTAACTAACCCAAGATAGTCAACAGCCTGTCGTTTCCAATGGGAGCAAATTAATCACAGTGGGCAGAACTAGCAAGGAGGTGGGCAGAGCCAAACACGAATTAGCGAGAGCCTATTGGCGCGTTCTAGTTTATTTTCGTTAGGGAACGCCTACTTTGCAATCTTAAACAATGCAATTTTCAGAAAACTTGGCAACGGGTGAAGTCTACTCTGTTCGAAACAGATTTTATTTTTGGAAACAAAAAACTGTATTGAGATCTGTTATATAAATATATGTAAACATTCATATACATAGTTCATATATTATACAGCGCCAAGCCAAACCGCCTGACGTCATCTACGTACCCCTGCTAAAACCGGAACTAGCTCACACAGCCAGCAATAAAACTACCCCCTAACACTATCCCCTCAGCTTTGTTGTCTTACGACCACAGGAAACCAAGACCACCCATCGCATGAACACATACACCCAGCCATAGTAAACTGCCCCTCTAACTTACGAACCCCTGACATAAACATCTTCTAGTATAAACACTCTTACCCCTTCTACTGGTCGGGTGCCCAGAACAGAAGACTGCTGTGCACCAATGGGGGCTTCTACTCTGGCTTAGAGCGGGTCCGCCTCCAACCCTACGGGACCATTCAGAAGGCGTCACGACAAGACTCTACCTACTTTATTCTATGTATAAAAATGAATGTAACCTTTGTATAAATTCTCTTTTTCACCTGACTCCTTATCGGGTTATATGAACTAGATCCGTGCACGTAAAACTGCAGGAAAATATATCTTTTGACCATTAAAACTGCCTTTTGTTACAACTGAAATCCACTCTGTCCAGCGCCCGTGATTTGGTCTCGACTCTCCAGTATTTAAACACTAACAGATCAAATGTTCCATCAATGAGAAAATTAGCAGAATATCTGCCAAAATCCATTTTGCGCAATCTTCTCCCGTTGCCGGTGTTCCGGCCACTGGGCTTCCATTTAGAGGTGAGTGAAAACACCAACCGGATGCTTCACATTTATATGTAGGTGAAATGTCTCATTGTTCTGTCTGTGGTGTTTAGTTCTTCTTCTATGATATAATTGCGGTCCGCAAACCAATGTTTAAGGTGCATACCGCCACGTACTGTGCTGAATCACGATTAGTTCCACATTTCTAAATCCTCCTACCTTTAAAAAAAATACATGTTTTTATCCTTTATTTAACTAGGCAAGTCAGTTACGACCAAATGTTTATTTACAATGATGGCCTGCCTTGTTCAAGGGCAGAACGACAGATTTTTACCTTGTCAGCTCAGGGATTCGATCTAGCAAACCTTCAGTTACTGGCCCAACGCTCTAACCACTAGGCTACCTAACTCTGTACTTTTGACAAAATAAAACAAGAGCACTACTAACTTCTAAAAGACCCTCCGCCATCCCCCAAACCCCTTCCAAACCCCGTCCAATATCAATGACCTTCCACTTGAATCTTTCCCTCTCTTCAACATACTTATAACAACACAAGCTCCACCGTTTCCTCGACCATACAGTCCAGACACACCATTCGCATGCTTGCCAACCATGTAATGACGAGTTCAATGTGTGCGCAATGGAGCAAACACAACCTCTTCCTTCCTAATCTGACCTTTGAGTCTTGGTCCAGCGACCTTTCTTTGGAAGACATATAAATGCCGGCCCTTGTGCTCCGAGTCCCATCTCTTCTGCCACACGTCTATCAGAATGGCTCTGATCTTAAGATAGTAATGCCAACTGTCCACATTAGGGGTAGTTAGCACAATATAAAATAATTCTATATGACAAAATCAAAAGCTATTGCAACAATTACACCTAGTTCTCACTCGTATAACCATTTGAGTGAGTAAAGAAATGCTCTCGAACACAATTTAGCCCCCATAGTTCCATTTAAGCCTCCAATAGTTCCATTTAGCCTCCATAGTTCCATTTAGCCTCCATAGTTCAATTTAGCCCCCATAGTTCCATTTAGCCTCCATAGTTCCATTTAGCCTCCATAGTTCCATTTAAGCCTCTAGTAGTTCCATTTAAGCCTCCTTAGTTCCATTTAAGCCTCCTTAGTTCTATTTAAGCCTCCTTAGTTCTATTTAAGCCTCCTTAGTTCTATTTAAGCCTCCATAGTTATATTTAAGCCTCCTTAGTTCTATTTAAGCCTCCTTAGTTCTATTTAAGCCTCCAATAGTTCCATTTAAGCCTCCAATAGTTCCATTTAAGCCTCCAACATTTAAGCCTCCAATAGTTCCATTTAAGCCTCCAATAGTTCCATTTAAGCCTCCATAGTTCCATTTAAGCCTCCATAGTTCCATTTAAGCCTCCATAGTTCCATTTAGCCTCCATAGTTCCATAATTAGCTTCATAGTTCAATTTAGTCTCCATAGGTACATAATAAGCTCCATAGTTCCATTTAGCCTCCATAGGTACATAATAAACTCCATAGTTCCATTTAAGCCTCCATAGTTCCATTTAAGCCTCCATAGTTCCATTTAGCCTCCAATAGTTCCATTTAGCCTCCAATAGTTCCATTTAAGCCTCCAATAGTTCCATTTATCCTCCATAGTTCCATTTAGTCTCCATAGGTACATAATTAGCTCCATAGTTCCATTTAGTCTCCATAGGTACATAATAAGCTCCATAGTTCAATTTAGTCTCCATAGTGTATGCAGCAGCCTGAATGTTTGACTTCCCTAGTATTGGTGCTGCTGTCAACTCCTGCACTCATTGTCAAGCCCGGGAATGAACATGACATCACAAACAGATCTGGGACTTGGCTGTTGGTCTTTACACAGCATAGTCTAATCCCATTGTAAATACAAAACAGCAAAACCGATAACCAATCGTTCTCTCTGCCAGACTGAGATGGAGTTTGTGATCAGCACCACATGGGACAGCCTTCCTGTGGATCATGACCCTGTGAAGGTGACGTTTTCTCCCGGGGATGGAGGGATGAAGATGCAGGTGTCTGCTCCCTTCTTCAACAACCCTCCTGGTCCATCCGGCCCTCCAGGACAGCCCTTCCCTGGCCTCTGGAACTATGAAGGTGGGTAGAGAGAGTTATATCAGGACAGCCCTTCCCTGGCCTCTGGGACTATAAAGGTGGGTAGAGAGAGTTATAACAGGACAGCCCTTCCCTGGCCTCTGGAACTATGAAGGTGGGTAGAGAGAGTTATAACAGGACAGCCCTTCCCTGGCCTCTGGGACTATAAAGGTAGAGAGAGAACAGGACAGCCCTTCCCTGGCCTCTGGGACTATAAAGGTAGAGAGAGAACAGGGCAGCCCTTCCCTGGCCTCTGGGACTATAAAGGTAGAGAGAGAACAGGACAGCCCTTCCCTGGCCTCTGGGACTATAAAGGTAGAGAGAGAACAGGACAGCCCTTCCCTGGCCTCTGGGACTATTAGAGAGAGAACAGGACAGCCCTTCCCTGGCCTCTGGGACTATGAAGGTAGAGAGAGAACAGGACAGCCCTTCCCTGGCCTCTGGGACTATGAAGGTAGAGAGAACAGGACAGCCCTTCCCTGGCCTCTGGGACTATAAAGGTAGAGAGAGAACAGGACAGCCCTTCCCTGGCCTCTGGGACTATGAAGGACTATAAAGGTAGAGAGAGAACAGGACAGCCCTTCCCTGGCCTCTGGGACTATGAAGGTAGAGAGAGAACAGGACAGCCCTTCCCTGGCCTCTGGGACTATGAAGGTAGAGAGAGAACAGGACAGCCCTTCCCTGGCCTCTGGGACTATGAAGGTAGAGAGAGAACAGGACAGCCCTTCCCTGGCCTCTGGGACTATGAAGGTAGAGAGAGAACAAGACAGCCCTTCCCTGGCCTCTGGGACTATGAAGGTAGAGAGAACAGGACAGCCCTTCCCTGGCCTCTGGGACTATGAAGGTAGAGAGAGAACAGGACAGCCCTTCCCTGGCCTCTGGGACTATGAAGGTGAGAGAGGACTTCCCTGGCCTCTGGGAAGGTAGAGAGAGAACAGGACAGCCCTTCCCTGGCCTCTGGGACTATAGAGAGAAAGGTGGGACTATAAAGAGAGAACAGGACAGCCCTTCCCTGGCCTCTGGGACTATGAAGGTAGAGAGAGAACAGGGCAGAGCCTCTGGGAGAGAACAGGACAGCCCTTCCCTGGCCTCTGGGACTATGAAGGTAGAGAGAGAACAGGACAGCCCTTCCCTGGCCTCTGGGACTATGAAGGTAGAGAGAACAGGACAGCCCTTCCCTGGCCTCTGGGACTATAAAGGTAGAGAGAGAACAAGACAACCCTTCCCTGGCCTCTGGGACTATGAAGGTAGAGAGAGAACAGGACAGCCCTTCCCCCTGGGACTATGAAGGTTCCCTGGCCTCTGGGACTATGAAGGTAGAGAGAGAACAGGACAGCCCTTCCCTGGCCTCTGGGACTATGAAGGTAGAGAGAGAACAAGACAGCCCTTCCCTGGCCTCTGGGACTATAAAGGTAGAGAGAGAACAGTGGTGGTTTGTTCTGGTCGTGGGGGTAATTGCATAATCATAACTATTACTACCATAATAATTGTGAAGTGAATATTGAATGTATCGTTGATTGCTCATTTTTATGTTGTTTGTGGATGTTTTTTCAGTCATCCTACTTTAGGCCACTAGGCACAACAAGATGGTTTTCAATGTGTATAATATAATATGTTAAGTCATCCTGTTAGGCACAACAAGATGTTTTATTTCAGTCATCCTACTTTAGGCCACTAGGCACAACAAGATGGTTTTCAATGTGTATAATATAACCCTGTTGATGTTATTTCAGTCATCCTACTTTAGGCCACTAGGCACAACAAGATGGTTTTCAATGTGTATAATATAACCCTGTTGATGTTATTTCAGTCATCCTACTTTAGGCCACTAGGCACAACAAGATGGTTTTCAATGTGTATAATATAACCCTGTTGATGTTATTTCAGTCATCCTACTTTAGGCCACTAGGCACAACAAGATGGTTTTCAATGTGTATAATATAACCCTGTTGATGTTATTTCAGTCATCCTACTTTAGGCCATCCTACTTTGGCCACTAGGCACAACAAGATGGTTTTCAATGTGTATAATATAACCCTGCCACTAGGACAACAAGATTATTTCAGTCATCCTACTTTAGGCCACTAGGCACAACAAGATGGTTTTCAATGTGTATAATATAACCCTGTTGATGTTATTTCAGTCATCCTACTTTAGGCCACTAGGCACAACAAGATGGTTTTCAATGCATATAATATAACCCTGTTGATGTTATTTCAGTCATCCTACTTTAGGCCAGGCACAACAAGATGGTTTTCAATGCATATAATATGATGTTATTTCAGTCATCCTACTTTAGGCCACTAGGCACAACAAGATGGTTTTCAATGCATATAATATAACCCTGTTGATGTTATTTCAGTCATCCTACTTTAGGCCACTAGGCACAACAAGATGGTTTTCAATGCATATAATATAACCCTGTTGATGTTATTTCAGTCATCCTACTTTAGGCCACTAGGCACAACAAGATGGTTTTGATGTTATTTCAGTCATCCTACTTTAGGCCACTAGGCACAACAAGATGGTTTTCACTATGTATAATATAACCCTGTTGATGTTATTTCAGTCATCCTACTTTAGGCCACTAGGCACAACAAGATGGTTTTCAATGCATATAATATAACCCTGTTGATGTTATTTCAGTCATCCTACTTTAGGCCACTAGGCACAACAAGATGGTTTTCAATGTGTATAATATAACCCTGTTGATGTTATTTCAGTCATCCTACTTTAGGCCACTAAGCACAACAAGATGGTTTTCAATGCATATAATATAACCCTGTTGATGTTATTTCAGTCATCCTACTTTAGGCCACTAGGCACAACAAGATGGTTTTCAATGTGTATAATATAACCCTGTTGATGTTATTTCAGTCATCCTACTTTAGGCCACTAGGCACAACAAGATGGTTTTCAATGCATATAATATAACCCTGTTGATGTTATTTCAGTCATCCTACTTTAGGCCACTAGGCACAACAAGATGGTTTTCAATGTGTATAATATAACCCTGTTGATGTTATTTCAGTCATCCTACTTTAGGCCACTAGGCACAACAAGATGGTTTTCAATGCATATAATTAACCCTGTTGAATGTCATCCTACTTTAGGCCATAGGCACAACAAGATGTTTTATAATATAACCCTGTTGATGTTATTTCAGTCATCCTACTTTAGGCCACTAGGCACAACAAGATGGTTTTCAATGCATATAATATAATATAGTCATCCCTTTAGGCCACTAGGCACAACAAGATGGTTTTCAATGTGTATAATATTGATGTTATTTCAGTCATCCTACTTTAGGCCACTAGGCACAACAAGATGGTTTTCAATGCATATAATATAACCCTGTTGATGTTATTTCAGTCATCCTACTTTAGGCCACTAGGCACAACAAGATGGTTTTCAATGTGTATAATATAACCCTGTTGATGTTATTTCAGTCATCCTACTTTAGGCCACTAGGCACAACAAGATGGTTTTCAATGCATATAATATAACCCTGTTGATGTTATTTCAGTCATCCTACTTTAGGCCACTAGGCACAACAAGATGGTTTCAATGCATATAATATAACCCTGTTGATGTTATTTCAGTCATCCTACTTTAGGCCACTAGGCACAACAAGATGGTTTTCAATGCATATAATATAACCCTGTTGATGTTATTTCAGTCATCCTACTTTAGGCCACTAGGCACAACAAGATGGTTTTCAATGCATATAATATAACCCTGTTGATGTTATTTCAGTCATCCTACTTTAGGCCACTAGGCACAACAAGATGGTTTTCAATGTGTATAATATAACCCTTTTGATGTTATTTCTCTACAGTGGTTGAGGCGTTCTTTCTGGACAGTACTACTGTGAACTATCTAGAGGTGGAAGTGTGTCCGTAAGTAGAGACGTTCTCTAAAGGCGTTGATGGTCTGATTGATGGTTCTCCAATAGCACTAGACTGATTATTGCTCTTCTGTTGCAGACATGGACAACACTTGGTGTTACTGCTCTCTGGAAGAGGTCACGCATTCATGGTACGTGAACATCCTCCCTATGAATGGATGAATGAATGACTGGATGGATGAATGGATGACTGGATGGATGGATGACTGGATGGATGGATGAATGAATGAATGAATGAATGAATGAATGGATGGAATGAATGAATGACTGGATGGATGGATGAATGACTGGATGGATGAATGAATGACTGGATGGATGGATGGATGAATGACTGGATGGATGGATGACTGGATGGATGGATGACTGGATGAATGGATGAATGACTGGATGGATGGATGACTGGATGGATGAATGACTGAATGGATGGATGAATGACTGAATGGATGAATGACTGGATAGATGAATGACTGGATGGATGAATGACTGAATGGATGGATGAATGACTGAATGGATGAATGACTGAATGGGTGGATGAATGACTGAATGGGTGGATGAATGACTGGATGGATGAATGACTGAATGGGTGGATGAATGACTGGATGGATGAATGACTGAATGGATGAATGAATGGATGAATGATTGAATGGATGAATGAATGACTGGATGGATTAATGAATGACTGGATGGATGGATGAATGACTGGATGGATGAATGACTGGATGGATGGATGGATGGATGGATGGATGAATGAATGACTGGATGGATGGATGACTGGATGGATGACTGAATGACTGGATGGATGGAAGACTGGATGGATGAATGACTGAATGGATGGATGAATGACTGAATGGATGGATGAATGACTGAATGGATGAATGACTGGATAGATGAATGACTGGATGGATGAATGACTGAATGGATGGATGAATGACTGAATGGATGGATGAATGACTGAATGGATGAATGACTGGATAGATGAATGACTGGATGGATGAATGACTGGATGGATGAATGACTGAATGGGTGAATGAATGGATGGATGAATGACTGAATGGATGAATGAATGGATGAATGATTGAATGGATGAATTAATTAATGCATGAATGAATGGATGGATGGATTAATTAATTAATTAATTAATGAACAATGGAAGAGTACAATGTATTACACTCATATCTTATGAATATTTAGTTCTGCCCCAATATATTTCATCTAGTTGTATTCACACAGACTTACCTGTATTTCGTCACTTACCCTAACAGTAATCTAAGGGTCCAACAGATACAGTCGTCAGTTTGGTTTAAAACCAATTTTTTGTTTTTGTTTCCAGCAACAACTGCCTCTGTCGTTCACGGCAACCATCACAGGAAACAGGTGGGAGGGTGAGGCTCTTCTCCCCTGGTGCTACTTTCCCCCTAACGTGAACAAGATGAACTCGTACGCCATCCACGGGTCCGGGGCGGGGCGTACCTACGAGTCCCTCTACCCCGTCCCCCAGGCTGACCTAGTGGAGGGACAGAAGCCCAACTTGTGAGTCTGTTTATTGCCTTCAGAAAGTATTCACAGACCCTTTTTTCACATTGTGTTGTTGTTACAGCCTGAATGTAAAATGGATTAAATGCTTGCCGTGTTTCTACACCTGCATTGCTTGCTGTTTGGGGTTTTAGGCTGGGTTTCTGTACAGCACTTTGAGATATCAGCTGATGTACGAAGGGCTTTATAAATACATTTGATTTGATTAAATTGTTTTTTTTGTCGCTGGCCTACACAGAATACCCCATCATGTCAAAGTGGAATTCTGTATTTTTATTTATGTTTTATTTTTTACTCAGTTGCCCGAGAGGAAGGAAACCGCTCAGGGATTTCCCCATGAGGCCAATAGTGACTTTAAAAACAGTTACAGAGTTCAATGGCTGTGATGGGAGAAAACTGAGGATGGATCAATAACATTGTAGTTACTCCACAATACTAACCTAAATGACAGAGTGAAAAGAAAGAAGCCTGTACAGAATAAAACATATTTAAAAAATATGCTTCCTGTTTGCAACAAGGCACTAAAGTAATACTGCAAAAAAAATGGCTAGGCAATTAACCTTTTGTCTTGAATACAAAGTGTTATGTTTGGGACAAATCCAGTACAACACATTACTGAGTACCACTCTCCATGTGTTCAAGCATAATGGTGGCTGCATCATGTTATGGGTATGCTTGTAATCGTTAAGGACTGAGGAGTTTTTCAGTATAAAAATGAATGGAATGGAGCTAAGCACATGCAAAATCCTAGAGGGAAACCTGATTCAGTCTGCTTTCACTGTGAGATGAATTCACCTTTCAGCAGGACAATAACATAAAACACAAGGCAAAATCTACACTGGAGTTGCTTACCAGGAAGACATTGAATGTTCCTGAGTGACCGAGTTACAGTTTTGACTTAAATCTGCTTGAAAATCTATGGCAAGACCTGAAAATGGTTGTCTAGCAATGATCAACAACCAACTTGATAGAGCTTGAAGAATTTTGAAAAGAATAATGGGCAAATGTTGCACAATTCAGGTGTGGAACATTTTAATATCCACATTAGCATACTACTTAGAATGCTCAAGGCATAGCTTCATTAAAGTGGTATGCAAGTGTGTGCTGATCAGTAATGGTATTGAGGCCTACAGTGTTGATCCATCAAATACTGATCAGTAATAGTATTGAGGCCTACAGTGTTGATCCATCAAATACTGATCAGTAATAGTATTGAGGCCTACAGTGTTGACCCATCAAATACTGATCAGTAATGGTATTGAGGCCTACAGTGTTGATCCATCAAATACTGATCAGTAATAGTATTGAGGCCTACAGTGTTGACCCATCAAATACTGATCAGTAATGGTATTGAGGCCTACAGTGTTGATCCATCAAATACTGATCAGTAATAGTATTGAGGCCTACAGTGTTGATCCATCAAATACTGATCAGTAATGGTATTGAGGCCTACAGTGTTGATCCATCAAATACTGATCAGTAATAGTATTGAGGCCTACAGTGTTGACCCATCAAATACTGATCAGTAATGGTATTGAGGCCTACAGTGTTGATCCATCAAATACTGATCAGTAATAGTATTGAGGCCTACAGTGTTGATCCATCAAATACTGATCAGTAATGGTATTGAGGCCTACAGTGTTGATCCATCAAATACTGATCAGTAATAGTATTGAGGCCTACAGTGTTGATCCATCAAATACTGATCAGTAATGGTATTGAGGCCTACAGTGTTGATCCATCTGATCAGTAATGGTATTGAGGCCTACAGTGTTGATCCATCAAATACTGATCAGTAATGGTATTGAGGCCTACAGTGTTGATCCATCAAATACTGATCAGTAATGGTATTGAGGCCTACAGTGTTGATCCATCTGATCAGTAATGGTATTGAGGCCTACAGTGTTGATCCATCTGATCGGTAATGGTATTGAGGCCTACAGTGTTGATCCATCAAATACTGATCAGTAATGGTATTGAGGCCTACAGTGTTGATCCATCTGATCAGTAATGGTATTGAGGCCTACAGTGTTGATCCATCTGATCAGTAATGGTATTGAGGCCTACAGTGTTGATCCATCTGATCAGTAATGGTATTGAGGCCTACAGTGTTGATCCATCTGATCAGTAATGGTATTGAGGCCTACAGTGTTGATCCATCTGATCAGTAATGGTATTGAGGCCTACAGTGTTGATCCATCTGATCAGTAATGGTATTGAGGCCTACAGTGTTGATCCATCTGATCAGTAATGGTATTGAGGCCTACAGTGTTGATCCATCTGATCAGTAATGGTATTGAGGCCTACAGTGTTGATCCATCTGATCAGTAATGGTATTGAGGCCTACAGTGTTGATCCATCTGATCAGTGAGATGATTATGGTTGTATGCAGTTGTCTCGCGGCTTGCCATTTTTGGTTGAATAAATGTAATGTACTGTGAAAGGGTTGCTAATGACTCGTTAGCCATGAGCAACATGTTGCTACAACATTGATCAATGATATGTTTAGGGCCACAACGTCCACTTCGATGCAGAGCCGCAGTTTGAGTCAGAAGACTCTGTAACTACTGTACATAAATATAAATGACACGTCTGTCTACCTTTCTCTGTCAGAGGACTCGAGTTACTGTAGATACTGTCTGTAGAAAAGGAGGGTTCATGTCTGTCTATAGAAAAGGAGGGTTCATGTCTGTCTATAGAAAAGGAGGGTTCATGTCTGTCTGTAGAAAAGGAGGGTTCATGTCTGTCTATAGAAAAGGAGGGTTCATGTCTGTCTATAGAAAAGGAGGGGTCTTCAGTAGAAAGGAGGGTCTGTCTATAGAAAAGGAGGGTCCATGTCTGTCATGTCTGTCTATAGAAAAGGAGGGTAGAAAAGGAGGGTCCATGTCTGTCTATAGAAAAGGAGGGTTAGAGAAAAGGAGGGTTCATGTCTGTCTGTAGAAAAGGAGGGTCCATGTCTGTCTATAGAAAAGGAGGGTTCATGTCTGTCTGTAGAAAAGGAGGGTCCATGTCTGTCTATAGAAAAGGAGGGTCCATGTCTGTCTATAGAAAAGGAGGGTCCATGTCTGTCTATAGAAAAGGAGGGTCCATGTCTGTCTGTAGAAAAGGAGGGTCCATGTCTGTCTGTAGAAAAGGAGGGTCCATGTCTGTCTGTAGAAAAGGAGGGTTCATGTCTGTCTGTAGAAAAGGAGGGTTCATGTCTGTCTGCCTTTCTTTAGTCAGAACACAGTCTCTTCCTTCTTCAGACACACAATGTTCAAGGCTGAAACTCTTACAGAGCATTTTTCAGGAGAAGACTGCATTGCCGACTCTATACAAACACACACACACTGCCAACTCTACTTTAAAAAATATGTTTAGATGACGGAGATAAAGCCTACTCCTCTGCAGCATAACTATTCCGTGTGTGTGTGTGTGTGAGACAGAGACACCTCTCCACTCCTGCATAAGTATTCAGTGCTTAGATGTGTTAGCTGTCAGTGGACAGATTCCAATAGTCAGCCCCATGTTTTATTACACTGAGAAAATTACATGCAAATTCACAGGTTTCTGTGTGCGAGTGTGTCTCGCAAATTCACAGATTGTGTGTGTTACCAAACTGACAGACTGCACTTTTCTCTCTCTCTCTCTTACGACGCAGCCACCTCTTGGAATATTTCCAAGACTTTCGCCTGCAAAGCATCATGGGAGGGGACTGGGTCCAGCCCGAGTCGGATCTCTGGAAGGGAAAGTGATGAGTCGGGAGAACACACACACTGGAACACACACGCGTGATGACAGCCGGTGCGACCAAAGTCACGGAGGAGGAACGATCGATCTTGATTAGTTAATGATGTCAGACTGGATGAAATATGTTACCAGTTTGTCACATGGTATTAACACCTCACCTCAAACTGCCTTTTACCAACTGCCAGAGGCCTGGTTCAAAACACACATAAAGGGGTTTCTAGTTTTTATTTTTCTATGAATGAAAGGGAGAATCAAAGTGTATTATATCTGTGCTTTCTGTTTTATAGATTTATGCCTTTTCTCTGAAACGAAAGACCATTGAATTTGATCATTTTCAATGCTACCTCCAATTCATTGTGGGAGTATCATTGTTATTCAATTAGATGAAGGCTCATCATGACGAGTTTACACTTCTGATTCATGGTTTCATGCAATGCATTGATCATCACACACCAATATGTCTGTAATTCATCATTGTGACCAATTCTACTGTGCTGAAGCTGGAGTAAGGCTGTTTTGCTTCAATTATTCCCGAGCAAATGAAAATGGATTGTCTGGCATCTCAAATGGCATCCTATTCCCTGTTTTAGTGCACTACTTTTCAGAAGTAGTTAACTACATAGGGAATAGAGTGCCATTTGGGATGCCAGACATTGAGATAATTAGTAGTCATTAGATAACAGCCATATGTGCCCTTTTTTTGTAATGATGTTAAATGAGCTCTTGGGTCGTCATTACTTCGGGGATCCATATAGGACTGTTGTCTTATGGAATGTTAATGTACGTAGATGGGCTGCAGCCTATCAAATAAATACACGGAGTAAACGGTGTCCCGTGGAGCTTTGTCATTGATGTGCTTCCCACTGACACGTTCAGACAACTTGAACACTCCATATGATGTGCATCACATGCACGTGCGCTTGCACACACACACAGACACACACACACACACACACTTTAATCACAGCCCTCTTATCCAGGGTATTAATCCTCCCACAGTCTCACTAGAGACTCACAAACCATCCGGTCAAACGTTTGTGAGGCTCTCCACCCCTCCAGCAAGTCCTCTGCTCCTTCTCTCCAATCTGCTCCTCTATCCTTCTGCTCCATCACTCTGCTCCATCACTCTGCTCCATCAGTCTGCTCCATCACTCCGTTCTTATTTTTACCCATAAACCTGTAAGTCACCTCAGCAGGGACCTCACGTGTGTATTCATCAAGCCTCTCTTTCTCTCTCTGCCTCTTTCTCTCTCTGCCTCTCCCTCTCTCTGCCTCTTTCTCTTCCTCTCTCACTCTTCCTCTTTTTCTCTCTGTCTCACTCTTTTACTATCTCTATCTCTCTCCCCTTTCTCTCTTTCTCTCTCTGCCTCTTTCTCTTCCTCTCTCACTCTTCCTCTTTTTCTCTGTCTCACTCTTTTACTATCTCTCTCTCTCTCCCCCTTTCTCTCTTTCTCTCTCTGCCTCTTTCTCTTCCTCTCTCACTCTTCCTCTTTTTCTCTCTGCCTCTTTCTCTCTATCTCTCCCCCTTTCTCTCTTTCTCTCTCTGCCTCTTTCTCTCTGCCTCTTTCTCTCTCTGATTATTTCTCTCTCTGATTATTTCTCTCTCTGATTCTTTCTTTCTCTCTCTGCCTCTTTCTCTCTCTGCCTCTTTTTCTTCCTCTCTCACTCTTCCTCTTTTTCTCTCTGTCTCACTCTTTTACTATCTCCCTCCCCCCTTTCTCTCCCACTCCCTGTTCAGTACTGAGACATGGCCGATTGGTTTTGAAGTCGGGGTGCTAGATGGTTCTTTCACTCTCTCCGTCTCTCTCTCTCTGTCTAGCTCTATTTCTATCTATATCTTTCCCTCCATCTCTCCACAGCTAGTCGAGGCCAGGTCGTGAGTCCTTATTGAGCTCCATCTATTTTAATTGGTAGCTCTTCCCTTTGAAATGCAGGCAGTGATTAGATGGCAGAGATCCTTAAGCCTCCTCGTTATCGCTCATGGTAACACTACGTACGGTCCTCCCCTCACTCCGGGGTGTGTGTGTGTGTGTGTGTGTCGGGGTGGAGGCGATGGTTGTAATTCTCCTCACTTGGCACGCTGAAGTTCAGTTTGGCGTTGGTATCGCACGCAAACACACACACTCGACACACTTGTAAAAAAGTAATGTGATTTCCTGATCGGAGATGTGTTCTCTGATAAGATTCAAGACGGGTTCTTTTTAATTAGACTGAAGAACAGAAGAGAAGAGAAGGAGACATAAGTAGATAGATACATACACACACATACACACTACACACACACACACACACACACACACACACACGCTCCACTTCAAAGAGACTGACTTAACCTGGGAAAGATTGAAAGAGGGCAGACTGTTCTAAAACATTCAATATGACGAGCTCATAAGAGGCTGGTATGTCAGAGTAACTTCTCTTTCTAATCTTCACTCATTTCTTTTGAAGGCAAAAGGGGGGGAGTGGCCTTATTTCTTCAAATTGAGAGATTTATGGGTATGAATTGGGACGGCTCAAGTCTTGATGAAAACATTTAAAAGGATCAAATGTAGATATGTGTTATTATTAAAGAGTGGAGTTGATGTAGCTAGCACTATGTCAGTCATTAAAGAGTAGAGATGATGTAGCTAGCACTATGTCAGGTGTCATTGTCAGGTGTCATTAAAGAGTAGAGATGATGTAGCTATCACTATCATTCTTGAGATGATGTCATTAAAGGTGTCATTAAAGAGTAGAGATGATGTAGCTATCACTATGTCAGGTGTCATTAAAGAGTAGAGATGATGTAGCTATCACTATGTCAGGTGTCATTAAAGAGTAGAGATGATGTAGCTATCACTATGTCAGATGTCATTAAAGAGTAGAGATGATGTAGCTATCACTATGTCAGGTGTCATTAAAGAGCAGAGATGATGTAGCTAGCACTATGTCAGATGTCATTAAAGAGTAGAGATGATGTAGCTAGATGTCAGATGTCATTAAAGATGATGATGCTAGCACTATGTCAGATGTCATTAAAGAGTAGAGATGATGTAGCTATCACTATGTCAGATGTCATTAAAGAGTAGAGATGATGTAGCTAGCACTATGTCAGATGTCATTAAAGAGTAGAGATGATGTAGCTATCACTATGTCAGATGTCATTAAAGTCACTATGTCAGATGTCATTAAAGACTTGTCATTAAAGACTTGAGATGATGTAGCTATCACTATGTCAGGTGTCATTAAAGAGTAGAGATGATGTAGCTATCACTATGTCAGGTGTCATTAAAGAGTAGAGATGATGTAGCTAGCACTATGTCAGATGTCATTAAAGAGTAGAGATGATGTAGCTAGCACTATGTCAGGTGTCATTAAAGAGTAGAGATGATGTAGCTATCACTATGTCAGGTGTCATTAAAGACTAGAGATGATGTAGCTAGCACTATGTCAGGGGTCATTAAAGAGTAGAGATGATGTATCTATCACTATGTCAGGTGTCATTAAAGAGAAGAGATGATGTAGCTAGCACTATGTCAGGGGTCATTAAAGAGCAGAGATGATGTAGCTAGCACTATGTCAGGTGTCATTAAAGAGCAGAGATGATGTAGCTAGCACTATGTCAGGTGTCACATGGATGATGTAGATTCTCATGTCCTGTTTAAAGAGTAGATGATGGACCTATGTGGTGTCAAGCTACAGCAATTCTTGCTAACATTATAACCATTTGAGGATTAATGTCAGTACCTTATACCCATCCGAGGGTCCGTCAACAACACCCTGGGGACCAGTGTTGGTCCAGGAACCAGGGGTTGAGAAAAAAAGAGACTCTATAAATGACAACTTCCAGACATAACACCTTGTCAACAACGTCACAACATGAACCGGAGTTCAACCACCCCATCCGTTTAACCCTGGTCAACAGATCAACACATCATCATGTTCGTTGCGTGACACGATATTCAACCGTCTCCATTCTCACTCCTCCATTCATTCAGGGTTCAGCCTCCTAATGAGAGACTAATGGGTAGGAACGTGGAGACATAATGACTGTCTGCTGTTGGGTAAATAACACACACACACACAGTTGGGTAAATGCTTATTAGTGATAGCTAATTATTGTCGGACAACTCCATCATTACCAAGAGGCCATGGTAGTGTGTGTGTGTGTGTGTGTGTGTTGTGTGTGTGTGTGTGTGTGTGTGTGTGTGTGTGTGTGTGTGTGTGTGTGTGTGTGTGCATGTGGTGTGGTGTGGTGTGGTGATAGCTAATTATTGTCGGACAACTCCATCATTACCAAGAGGCCATGGTAGTGTGTGTGTGTGTGTGTGTGTGTGTGTGTGTGTGTGTGTGTGTGTGTGTGTGTGTGTGTGTGTGTGTGTGTGTGTGTGTGTGTGTGCGTGCGTACGTGCGTGTGTGTGTGTGTGTGTGTGTGTGTGTGTGTGTGTGTGCGTGCGTGCGTGTGTGTGTGTGTGTGTGTGTGTGTGGTGTGTGTGTGTGCGTGCGTTGTGTGTGGTGTGTGTGTCTGTGTGTGTGTGTGTGTGTGTGTGTATGTGTGGTGTGTGTGTGCGTGCAGTGTGGTGTGGTGTGTGTGTGTGTGTGTGTGATGCAGGCTGGACAGAGCTGTTCAGAGCAGAGTTTAGGTCTGGGAAGGCATAATGACGTGGGCGGTAATTGAGGCAGAAGGACATATTGTTGTGGGGCCACGAACAGAGTCCAGTAAGGGTGAAGGGAAAGAGTCAGAGCAGAGTGGCTGTATGTGGTGTGTGTGTGTGTGTGTGTGTGTGTGTGTGTGTGTGTGTGTGTGTGTGTGTGTGTGTGTGTGTGTGTGTGTGTGTGTGTGTGTGGTGTGGTGTGTGTGTAAGGTGTGTGTGTGTGTGTGTCTACAGCCAAGCCAAGAGAGCGGGAGACCCAAAGGAATGCCAGTCAATGTTAATGAGGGCTCGACAAGCTCCTACTTAACCCAGTACAGAGCAGAGGATGAGAGGAATGAGACAGAGAAAGACTTATCATTAGGAGAGAATATCAGAGGCATGCACACATATGCAACATCTCACACACACACACACACGCACGCACGCACGCACGCACACACACACACACACACACACACACACACACACACACACACACACACACACATGTGTGTGTGACAAAGAGGAATCAAGCTCATACATTACTATTGAACAAACAGAAACAACTGGTGCCAAGAAGAAGGAGAGAAAAAACGCACTTGTATTATGTCTGGTATCAAAGGAGAAAATAAATCATACATGTTGTTTCAACTGATGTAATGATATTACTCTGATGACCCAGTTGCGTCCCCAATGCCACCCTATTCCCTTTATAATGCACTACTTTGGATCAGAGCCCTATGGGTCCCATTAGTTTATAATGCACTACTTTGGATCAGAGCCCTATGGGGCCCATGAGTTTATAATGCACTACTTTGGATCAGAGTCCTATGGGTCCCATGAGTTTATAATGCACTACTTTGGATCAGAGCCCTATGGGTCCCATGAGTTTATAATGCACTACTTTGGATCAGAGCCCTATGGGGCCCATGAGTTTATAATGCACTACTTTGGATCAGAGCCCTATGGGGCCCATGAGTTTATAATGCACTACTTTGGATCAGAGCCCTATGGGTCCCATGAGTTGTTTTCTCTCTCTTTCTCTACATTTTCCTTTGGAGGGAGGGAGGGAGGGAGGGAGGGAGGGAGGGAGGGAGGGATGGATGAACCAAAGTTTATTCTGTTCTAGTCTTATACCTTAGAGTGGCGCAGCGCAGTGTCACTACAGACCCTGGTTCAGCGGTCTAAGGCACTGTGTCTCAGTGCTAGAGGTGTCACTACAGACCCTGGTTCAGCAGTCTAAGGCACTGCGTCTCAGTGCTAGAGACGTCACTACAGACCCTGGTTCAGCGGTCTAAGGCACTGCGTCTCAGTGCTAGAGACGTCACTACAGACCCTGGTTCAGCGGTCTAAGGCACTGTGTCTCAGTGCTAGAGACGTCACTACAGACCCTGGTTCAGCGGTCTAAGGCACTGTGTCTCAGTGCTAGAGATGTCACTACAGACCCTGGTTCAGCGGTCTAAGGCTGTATCATACCCGGCCGTGATTGGGAGTTCCATAGTGCGGGGCGAACAATTAGCCCTGCATCACCCGGGTTACGGTTTGACCATCATTGTAAATAATAATATGTTGTTAACTGACTTGGCTAGTTAATAAAGGTACTACATTAAAATGTTCATTTTTATTTACAGTAAAAGCTAAAAACAAATAACCAAAGCCAATGATGAGCATTGCAACTATGGTATGTCATCCAAATGCACAACTAATTCATTGGAAAAGGGTTACCTTGGTAACTAAGGGTAAAGAATTGTAATAACATGACCATAGCATGGTGTTAGTCAAAAAGCTATTCACATTTCCATAACACTAGTCATGTTTCCATCCACAATCAGCAAGCTGTTCTCTAGAGAACACGCCAAAACCAGAATCAGCAAGCTGTTCTCTAGAGAACATGCCAAAACCAGAATCAGCAAGCTGTTCTCTAGAGAACATGCCAAAACCAGAATCAGCAAGCTGTTGTCTAGAGAACACGCCAGAACCAGAATCAGCAAGCTGTTGTCTAGAGAACATGCCAAAACCAGAATCGGCAAGCTGTTGTCTAGAGAACACGCCAAAACCAGAATCGGCAAGCTGTTGTCTAGAGAACACGCCAAAACTAGAATCAGCAAGCTGTTGTCTAGAGAACACGCCAAAACTAGAATCAGCAAGCTGTTGTCTAGAGAACACGCCAAAACTAGAATCAGCAAGCTGTTGTCTAGAGAACACGCCAAAACTAGAATCAGCAAGCTGTTGTCTAGAGAACACGCCAAAACTAGAATCAGCAAGCTGTTGTCTAGAGAACACGCCAAAACCAGAATCAGCAAGCTGTTGTCTAGAGAACACGCCAAAACCAGAATCAGCAAGCTGTTGTCTAGAGAACACGCCAAAACTAGAATCAGCAAGCTGTTGTCTAGAGAACACGCCAAAACTAGAATCAGCAAGCTGTTGTCTAGAGAACACGCCAAAACTAGAATCAGCAAGCTGTTGTCTAGAGAACACGCCAAAACTAGAATCAGCAAGCTGTTGTCTAGAGAACACGCCAAAACTAGAATCAGCAAGCTGTTGTCTAGAAAAGAACAACGCCAAAACCAGAATCAGCAAGCTGTTGTCTAGAGAACACGCCAAAACCAGAATCAGCAAGCTGTTGTCTAGAGAACACGCCAAAACTAGAATCAGCAAGCTGTTGTCTAGAGAACACGCCAAAACTAGAATCAGCAAGCTGTTGTCTAGAGAACACGCCAAGTTTATTATTTAATCGCAACCATTTTTGTGACCAAACCATCGGTAGAGAAGAAAATGTGATGGAAACACATTGAACTTTGCTTTTTATTTGGTATATGAAAACTAAAGCACCAAATTGCTTTTTATTTGGTATATGAAAACTACAGCACCAAATTGCTTTGTATTTGGTATATGAAAACTACAGCACCAAATAGCTTTGTATTTGCACCTTGTCATCACACAGCATTTAAATCCACAACAAGTCAGTTTAATGGAAACACACCTCTGGTGGGAAAATGTGCATATTTGTTTTTAATGCGGATTTAAGAATTAGTTCATTGAAAATCTGTCCCCATCTGGATGGAAACCAGCTAATTTAAGTTTGCTAGTTGTCTTGTTAGTAACACCACAGGGTTTACACCTCCTTTTCAATGAAGTGATAACACATTTGATGGTGATAAGTGGTGTTAGGCATTACAAAAAGTAGAAACAAAAATAGACAGAATAGAACACACACGTAGCAGTATAAACTCAGATGATATGCTGATAGGAGACAGCTGTGAGGTGATGGTGATAGGTAACATGACATTATGGAGACTGCTGTGAGGTGATGGTGATAGGTAACATGACATTATGGAGACTGCTGTGAGGTGACGGTGATAGGTAACATGACATTATGGAGACTGCTGTGAGGTGATGGTGATAGGTAACATGACATTATGGAGACTGCTGTGAGGTGATGGTGATAGGTAACATGACATTATGGAGACTGCTGTGAGGTGATAGGTAACATGACATTATGGAGACTGCTGTGAGGTGGTGGTGATAGGTAACATGACATTATGGAGACTGCTGTGAGGTGGTGGTGATAGGTAACATGACATTATGGAGACTGCTGTGAGGTGATAGGTAACATGACATTATGGAGACTGCTGTGAGGTGATGGTGATAGGTAACATGACATTATGGAGACTGCTGTGAGGTGATAGGTAACATGACATTATGGAGACTGCTGTGAGGTGATGGTGATAGGTAACATGACATTATGGAGACTGCTGTGAGGTGATGGTGATAGGTAACATGACATTATGGAGACTGCTGTGAGGTGATGGTGATAGGTAACATGACATTATGGAGACTGCTGTGAGGTGATGGTGATAGGTAACATGACATTATGGAGACTGCTGTGAGGTGATAGGTAACATGACATTATGGAGACTGCTGTGAGGTGATGGTGATAGGTAACATGACATTATGGAGACTGCTGTGAGGTGATAGGTAACATGACATTATGGAGACTGCTGTGAGGTGATGGTGATAGGTAACATTACATTATGGAGACTGCTGTGAGGTGATGGTGATAGGTAACATGACATTATGGAGACTGCTGTGAGGTGATAGGTAACATGACATTATGGAGACTGCTGTGAGGTGGTGGTGATAGGTAACATGACATTATGGAGACTGCTGTGAGGTGATAGGTAACATGACATTATGGAGACTGCTGTGAGGTGATGGTGATAGGTAACATGACATTATGGAGACTGCTGTGAGGTGATAGGTAACATGACATTATGGAGACTGCTGTGAGGTGATGGTGATAGGTAACATTACATTATGGAGACTGCTGTGAGGTGATGGTTATAGGTAACATGACATTATGGAGACTGCTGTGAGGTGATAGGTAACATGACATTATGGAGACTGCTGTGAGGTGATAGGTAACATGACATTATGGAGACTGCTGTGAGGTGATGGTGATAGGTAACATGACATTATGGAGACTGCTGTGAGGTGATGGTGATAGGTAACATGACATTATGGAGACTGCTGTGAGGTGATGGTGATAGGTAACATGACATTATGGAGACTGCTGTGAGGTGATGGTGATAGGTAACATGACATTATGGAGACTGCTGTGAGGTGATGGTGATAGGTAACATGACATTATGGAGACTGCTGTGAGGTGATAGGTAACATGACATTATGGAGACTGCTGTGAGGTGGTGGTGATAGGTAACATGACATTATGGAGACTGCTGTGAGGTGGTGGTGATAGGTAACATGACATTATGGAGACTGCTGTGAGGTGATAGGTAACATGACATTATGGAGACTGCTGTGAGGTGATGGTGATAGGTAACATGACATTATGGAGACTGCTGTGAGGTGATAGGTAACATGACATTATGGAGACTGCTGTGAGGTGATAGTGATAACATGACATTATGGAGACTGCTGTGAGGTGATGGTGATAGGTAACATGACATTATGGAGACTGCTGTGAGGTGATGGTGATAGGTAACATGACATTATGGAGACTGCTGTGAGGTGATGGTGATAGGTAACATGACATTATGGAGACTGCTGTGAGGTGATAGGTAACATGACATTATGGAGACTGCTGTGAGGTGATGGTGATAGGTAACATGACATTATGGAGACTGCTGTGAGGTGATAGGTAACATGACATTATGGAGACTGCTGTGAGGTGATGGTGATAGGTAACATTACATTATGGAGACTGCTGTGAGGTGATGGTGATAGGTAACATGACATTATGGAGACTGCTGTGAGGTGATAGGTAACATGACATTATGGAGACTGCTGTGAGGTGGTGGTAGGTAACATGACATTATGGAGACTGCTGTGAGGTGGTGGTGATAGGTAACATGACATTATGGAGACTGCTGTGAGGTGATAGGTAACATGACATTATGGAGACTGCTGTGAGGTGATGGTGATAGGTAACATGACATTATGGAGACTGCTGTGAGGTGATAGGTAACATGACATTATGGAGACTGCTGTGAGGTGATGGTGATAGGTAACATGACATTATGGAGACTGCTGTGAGGTGATGGTGATAGGTAACATGACATTATGGAGACTGCTGTGAGGTGATAGGTAACATGACATTATGGAGACTGCTGTGAGGTGAGGTGATAGGTAACATGACATTATGGAGACTGCTGTGAGGTGATGGTGATAGGTAACATGACATTATGGAGACTGCTGTGAGGTGATAGGTAACATGACATTATGGAGACTGCTGTGAGGTGATGGTGATAGGTAACATGACATTATGGAGACTGCTGTGAGGTGATGGTGATAGGTAACATGACATTATGGAGACTGCTGTGAGGTGATAGGTAACATGACATTATGGAGACTGCTGTGAGGTGGTGGTGATGTAACATGACATTATGGAGACTGCTGTGAGGTGATAGGTAACATGACATTATGGAGACTGCTGTGAGGTGATGGTGATAGGTAACATGACATTATGGAGACTGCTGTGAGGTGATGGTGATAGGTAACATGACATTATGGAGACTGCTGTGAGGTGGTGATAGGTAACATGACATTATGGAGACTGCTGTGAGGTGATGGTGATAGGTAACATTACATTATGGAGACTGCTGTGAGGTGATGGTATAGGTAACATGACATTATGGAGACTGCTGTGAGGTGATAGGTAACATGACATTATGGAGACTGCTGTGAGGTGGTGGTGATAGGTAACATGACATTATGGAGACTGCTGTGAGGTGATGGTGATAGGTAACATGACATTATGGAGACTGCTGTGAGGTGATGGTGATAGGTAACATGACATTATGGAGACTGCTGTGAGGTGATAGGTAACATGACATTATGGAGACTGCTGTGAGGTGATGGTGATAGGTAACATGACATTATGGAGACTGCTGTGAGGTGATAGGTAACATGACATTATGGAGACTGCTGTGAGGTGATGGTGATAGGTAACATGACATTATGGAGACTGCTGAGGTGATGGTGATAGGTAACATGACATTATGGAGACTGCTGTGAGGTGATGGTGATAGGTAACATGACATTATGGAGACTGCTGTGAGGTGATGGTGATAGGTAACATGACATTATGGAGACTGCTGTGAGGTGATAGGTAACATGACATTATGGAGACTGCTGTGAGGTGATGGTGATAGGTAACATGACATTATGGAGACTGCTGTGAGGTGATAGGTAACATGACATTATGGAGACTGCTGTGAGGTGATGGTGATAGGTAACATGACATTATGGAGACTGCTGTGAGGTGATGGTGATAGGTAACATGACATTATGGAGACTGCTGTGAGGTGATGGTGAAAGGTACATGACATTATGGAGACTGCTGTGAGGTGGTGGTGATAGGTAACATGACATTATGGAGACTGCTGTGAGGTGATATGTAACATGACATTATGGAGACTGCTGTGAGGTGATGGTGATAGGTAACATGGTGATGGTGATAGGTAACATGACATTATGGAGACTGCTGTGAGGTGATGGTGATAGGTAACATGACATTATGGAGACTGCTGTGAGGTGATGGTGATAGGTAACATTACATTATGGAGACTGCTGTGAGGTGATGGTGATAGGTAACATGACATTATGGAGACTGCTGTGAGGTGATAGGTAACATGACATTATGGAGACTGCTGTGAGGTGGTGGTGATAGGTAACATGACATTATGGAGACTGCTGTGAGGTGATGGTGATAGGTACATGACATTATGGAGACTGCTGTGAGGTGATGGTGATAGGTAACATGACATTATGGAGACTGCTGTGAGGTGATGGTGATAGGTAACATGACATTATGGAGACTGCTGTGAGGTGATGGTGATAGGTAACATGATACTATGGAGACTGCTGTGAGGTGATGGTGATAGGTAACATGACATTATGGAGACTGCTGTGAGGTGATAGGTAACATGACATTATGGAGACTGCTGTGAGGTGATGGTGATAGGTAACATGACATTATGGAGACTGCTGTGAGGTGATAGGTAACATGACATTATGGAGACTGCTGTGAGGTGATGGTGATAGGTAACATTACATTATGGAGACTGCTGTGAGGTGATGGTGATAGGTAACATGACATTATGGAGACTGCTGTGAGGTGATGGTGATAGGTAACATGACATTATGGAGACTGCTGTGAGGTGATGGTGATAGGTAACATGACATTATGGAGACTGCTGTGAGGTGATGGTGATAGGTAACATGACATTATGGAGACTGCTGTGAGGTGATGGTGATAGGTAACATGACATTATGGAGACTGCTGTGAGGTGATGGTGATAGGTAACATGACATTATGGAGACATGAGGTGATGGTGATAGGTAACATGACATTATGGAGACTGCTGTGAGGTGATAGGTAACATGACATTATGGAGACTGCTGTGAGGTGATGGTGATAGGTAACATGACATTATGGAGACTGCTGTGAGGTGATAGGTAACATGACATTATGGAGACTGCTGTGAGGTGATGGTGATAGGTAACATGACATTATGGAGACTGCTGTGAGGTGATGGTGATAGGTAACATGACATTATGGAGACTGCTGTGAGGTGATAGGTAACATGACATTATGGAGACTGCTGTGAGGTGATAGGTAACATGACATTATGGAGACTGCTGTGAGGTGATGGTGATAGGTAACATGACATTATGGAGACTGCTGTGAGGTGATGGTGATAGGTAACATGACATTATGGAGACTGCTGTGAGGTGACGGTGATAGGTAACATGAAATTATGGAGACTGCTGTGAGGTGATGGTGATAGGTAACATGACATTATGGAGACTGCTGTGAGGTGATGGTGATGAGGTAACATGACATTATGGAGACTGGTGATAGGTAACATGACATTATGGAGACTGGTGATAGGTAACATGACATTATGGAGACTGCTGTGAGGTGGTGGTGATAGGTAACATGACATTATGGAGACTGCTGTGAGGTGATGGTGATAGGTAACATGACATTATGGAGACTGCTGTGAGGTGATAGGTAACATGACATTATGGAGACTGCTGTGAGGTGATGGTGATAGGTAACATGACATTATGGAGACTGCTGTGAGGTGATAGGTAACATGACATTATGGAGACTGCTGTGAGGTGATAGGTAACATGACATTATGGAGACTGCTGTGAGGTGATGGTGATAGGTAACATGACATTATGGAGACTGCTGTGAGGTGATGGTGATAGGTAACATGACATTATGGAGACTGCTGTGAGGTGATGGTGATAGGTAACATGACATTATGGAGACTGCTGTGAGGTGATAGGTAACATGACATTATGGAGACTGCTGTGAGGTGATGGTGATAGGTAACATGACATTATGGAGACTGCTGTGAGGTGATGGTGATAGGTAACATGACATTATGGAGACTGCTGTGAGGTGAGGTGATAGGTAACATGACATTATGGAGACTGCTGTGAGGTGATGGTGATAGGTAACATGACATTATGGAGACTGCTGTGAGGTGATAGGTAACATGACATTATGGAGACTGCTGTGAGGTGATGGTGATAGGTAACATGACATTATGGAGACTGCTGTGAGGTGATAGGTAACATGACATTATGGAGACTGCTGTGAGGTGATGGTGATAGGTAACATGACATTATGGAGACTGCTGTGAGGTGATGGTGATAGGTAACATGACATTATGGAGACTGCTGTGAGGTGATGGTGATAGGTAACATGACATTATGGAGACTGCTGTGAGGTGATGGTGATAGGTAACATGACATTATGGAGACTGCTGTGAGGTGATAGGTAACATGACATTATGGAGACTGCTGTGAGGTGATGGTGATAGGTAACATGACATTATGGAGACTGCTGTGAGGTGATGGTGATAGGTAACATGACATTATGGAGACTGCTGTGAGGTGATGGTGATAGGTAACATGACATTATGGAGACTGCTGTGAGGTGATGGTGATAGGTAACATGACATTATGGAGACTGCTGTGAGGTGATGGTGATAGGTAACATGACATTATGGAGACTGCTGTGAGGTGATGGTGATAGGTAACATGACATTATGGAGACTGCTGTGAGGTGATAGGTAACATGACATTATGGAGACTGCTGTGAGGTGGTGGTGATAGGTAACATGACATTATGGAGACTGCTGTGAGGTGGTGGTGATAGGTAACATGACATTATGGAGACTGCTGTGAGGTGATAGGTAACATGACATTATGGAGACTGCTGTGAGGTGATGGTGATAGGTAACATGACATTATGGAGACTGCTGTGAGGTGATGAGGTAACATGACATTATGGAGACTGCTGAGGTGATGGTGATAGGTAACATGACATTATGGAGACTGCTGTGAGGTGATGGTGATAGGTAACATGACATTATGGAGACTGCTGTGAGGTGGTGGTGATAGGTAACATGACATTATGGAGACTGCTGTGAGGTGATGGTGATAGGTAACATGACATTATGGAGACTGCTGTGAGGTGATAGGTAACATGACATTATGGAGACTGCTGTGAGGTGATGGTGATAGGTAACATGACATTATGGAGACTGCTGTGAGGTGATAGGTAACATGACATTATGGAGACTGCTGTGAGGTGATGGTGATAGGTAACATTACATTATGGAGACTGCTGTGAGGTGATGGTGATAGGTAACATGACATTATGGAGACTGCTGTGAGGTGATGGTGGTAACATGACATTATGGAGACTGCTGTGAGGTGGTGGTGATAGGTAACATGACATTATGGAGACTGCTGTGAGGTGATAGGTAACATGACATTATGGAGACTGCTGTGAGGTGATGGTGATAGGTAACATGACATTATGGAGACTGCTGTGAGGTGATAGGTAACATGACATTATGGAGACTGCTGTGAGGTGATGGTGATAGGTAACATTACATTATGGAGACTGCTGTGAGGTGATGGTGATAGGTAACATGACATTATGGAGACTGCTGTGAGGTGATAGGTAACATGACATTATGGAGACTGCTGTGAGGTGATAGGTAACATGACATTATGGAGACTGCTGTGAGGTGATGGTGATAGGTAACATGACATTATGGAGACTGCTGTGAGGTGACGGTGATAGGTAACATGACATTATGGAGACTGCTGTGAGGTGATGGTGATAGGTAACATGACATTATGGAGACTGCTGTGAGGTGATGGTGATAGGTAACATGACATTATGGAGACTGCTGTGAGGTGATGGTGATAGGTAACATGACATTATGGAGACTGCTGTGAGGTGATAGGACATGACATTATGGAGGTGAGGTGTGGTGATAGGTAACATGACATTATGGAGACTGCTGTGAGGTGATAGGTAACATGACATTATGGAGACTGCTGTGAGGTGATGGTGATAGGTAACATGACATTATGGAGACTGCTGTGAGGTGGTGATAGGTAACATGACATTATGGAGACTGCTGTGAGGTGATGGTGATAGGTAACATGACATTATGGAGACTGCTGTGAGGTGATGGTGATAGGTAACATGACATTATGGAGACTGCTGTGAGGTGATAGGTAACATGACATTATGGAGACTGCTGTGAGGTGGTGGTGATAGGTAACATGACATTATGGAGACTGCTGTGAGGTGATGGTGATAGGTAACATGACATTATGGAGACTGCTGTGAGGTGATAGGTAACATGACATTATGGAGACTGCTGTGAGGTGATGGTGATAGGTAACATGACATTATGGAGACTGCTGTGAGGTGATAGGTAACATGACATTATGGAGACTGCTGTGAGGTGATAGGTAACATGACATTATGGAGACTGCTGTGAGGTGATGGTGATAGGTAACATGACATTATGGAGACTGCTGTGAGGTGATGGTGATAGGTAACATGACATTATGGAGACTGCATGTGGAGACTGCTGTGAGGTGATAGGTAACATGACATTATGGAGACTGCTGTGAGGTGATGGTGATAGGTAACATGACATTATGGAGACTGCTGTGAGGTGATGGTGATAGGTAACATGACATTATGGAGACTGCTGTGAGGTGATAGGTAACATGACATTATGGAGACTGCTGTGAGGTGATGGTGATAGGTAACATGACATTATGGAGACTGCTGTGAGGTGATGGTGATAGGTAACATGACATTACTGCTGAGGTGATGGGAGTAACATGACATTATGGAGACTGCTGTGAGGTGGTGATAGGTAACATGACATTATGGAGACTGCTGTGAGGTGATGGTGATAGGTGACATTATGGAGATAGGTGATAGGTAACATGACATTATGGAGACTGCTGTGAGGTGATAGGTAACATGACATTATGGAGACTGCTGTGAGGTGATGGTGATAGGTAACATGACATTATGGAGACTGCTGTGAGGTGATAGGTAACATGACATTATGGAGACTGCTGTGAGGTGATGGTGATAGGTACATGACATTATGGAGACTGCTGTGAGGTGATGGTGATAGGTAACATGACATTATGGAGACTGCTGTGAGGTGGTGGTGATAGGTAACATGACATTATGGAGACTGCTGTGAGGTGATGGTGATAGGTAACATGACATTATGGAGACTGCTGTGAGGTGATGGTGATAGGTAACATGACATTATGGAGACTGCTGTGAGGTGATGGTGATAGGTAACATGACATTATGGAGACTGCTGTGAGGTGATGGTGATAGGTAACATGACATTATGGAGACTGCTGTGAGGTGATGGTGATAGGTAACATGACATTATGGAGACTGCTGATGTACATGACATTATGGAGACTGCTGTGATGGTGATAGGTAACATGACATTATGGAGACTGCTGTGAGGTGATGGTGATAGGTAACATGACATTATGGAGACTGCTGTGAGGTGATGGTGATAGGTAACATGACATTATGGAGACTGCTGTGAGGTGATAGGTAACATGACATTATGGAGACTGCTGTGAGGTGATGGTGATAGGTAACATGACATTATGGAGACTGCTGTGAGGTGATGGTGATAGGTAACATGACATTATGGAGACTGCTGTGAGGTGATGGTGATAGGTAACATGACATTATGGAGACTGCTGTGAGGTGATGGTGATAGGTAACATGACATTATGGAGACTGCTGTGAGGTGATGGTGATAGGTAACATGACATTATGGAGACTGCTGTGAGGTGATAGGTAACATGACATTATGGAGACTGCTGTGAGGTGATGGTGATAGGTAACATGACATTATGGAGACTGCTGTGAGGTGATAGGTAACATGACATTATGGAGACTGCTGTGAGGTGGTGGTGATAGGTAACATGACATTATGGAGACTGCTGTGAGGTGATGGTGATAGGTAACATGACATTATGGAGACTGCTGTGAGGTGATGGTGATAGGTAACATGACATTATGGAGACTGCTGTGAGGTGATGGTGATAGGTAACATGACATTATGGAGACTGCTGTGAGGTGATGGTGATAGGTAACATGACATTATGGAGACTGCTGTGAGGTGGTGGTGATAACATGACATTATGGAGACTGTGAGGTGATGAGGTAACATTACATTATGGAGACTGCTGTGAGGTGATGGTGATAGGTAACATGACATTATGGAGACTGCTGTGAGGTGATGGTGATAGGTAACATGACATTATGGAGACTGCTGTGAGGTGATGGTGATAGGTAACATGACATTATGGAGACTGCTGTGAGGTGATGGTGATAGGTAACATGATACTATGGAGACTGCTGTGAGGTGATGGTGATAGGTAACATGACATTATGGAGACTGCTGTGAGGTGATAGGTAACATGACATTATGGAGACTGCTGTGAGGTGATGGTGATAGGTAACATGACATTATGGAGACTGCTGTGAGGTGATAGGTAACATGACATTATGGAGACTGCTGTGAGGTGATGGTGATAGGTAACATGACATTATGGAGACTGCTGTGAGGTGATGTGAGGTAACATGACATTATGGAGACTGCTGTGAGGTGATGGTGATAGGTAACATGACATTATGGAGACTGCTGTGAGGTGATAGGTAACATGACATTATGGAGACTGCTGTGAGGTGGTGGTGATAGGTAACATGACATTATGGAGACTGCTGTGAGGTGATGGTGATAGGTAACATGACATTATGGAGACTGCTGTGAGGTGATAGGTAACATGACATTATGGAGACTGCTGTGAGGTGATGGTGATAGGTAACATGACATTATGGAGACTGCTGTGAGGTGATGGTGATAGGTAACATGACATTATGGGAGACTGCTGTGTGATGGTGATGGTGATAGGTAACATGACATTATGGAGACTGCTGTGAGGTGATGGTGATAGGTAACATGACATTATGGAGACTGCTGTGAGGTGATAGGTAACATGACATTATGGAGACTGCTGTGAGGTGATGGTGATAGGTAACATGACATTATGGAGACTGCTGTGAGGTGATGGTGATAGGTAACATGACATTATGGAGACTGCTGTGAGGTGGAGACTGCTGTGAGGTGATAGGATAGGTAACATGACATTATGGAGACTGCTGTGAGGTGATAGGTAACATGACATTATGGAGACTGCTGTGAGGTGGTGGTGATAGGTAACATGACATTATGGAGACTGCTGTGAGGTGATAGGTAACATGACATTATGGAGACTGCTGTGAGGTGATGGTGATAGGTAACATGACATTATGGAGACTGCTGTGAGGTGATAGGTAACATGACATTATGGAGACTGCTGTGAGGTGATGGTGATAGGTAACATTACATTATGGAGACTGCTGTGAGGTGATGGTGATAGGTAACATGACATTATGGAGACTGCTGTGAGGTGATGGTGATAGGTAACATGACATTATGGAGACTGCTGTGAGGTGGTGGTGATAGGTAACATGACATTATGGAGACTGCTGTGAGGTGATGGTGATAGGTACATGACATTATGGAGACTGCTGTGAGGTGATGGTGATAGGTACATGACATTATGGAGACTGCTGTGAGGTGATGGTGATAGGTAACATGACATTATGGAGACTGCTGTGAGGTGATGGTGATAGGTAACATGATACTATGGAGACTGCTGTGAGGTGATGGTGATAGGTAACATGACATTATGGAGACTGCTGTGAGGTGATAGGTAACATGACATTATGGAGACTGCTGTGAGGTGATGGTGATAGGTAACATGACATTATGGAGACTGCTGTGAGGTGATAGGTAGGTAACATGACATTATGGAGACTGCTGTGAGGTGATGGTGATAGGTAACATGACATTATGGAGACTGCTGTGAGGTGATGGTGATGGTGATAGGTAACATGACATTATGGAGACTGCTGTGAGGTGATGGTGATAGGTAACATGACATTATGGAGACTGCTGAGGTGATGGTGATAGGTAACATGACATTATGGAGACTGCTGTGAGGTGATGGTGATAGGTAACATTACATTATGGAGACTGCTGTGAGGTGATAGGTAACATGACATTATGGAGACTGCTGTGAGGTGATAGGTAACATGACATTATGGAGACTGCTGTGAGGTGGTGGTGATAGGTAACATGACATTATGGAGACTGCTGTGAGGTGATGGAGGGACATTATGGAGACTGCTGTGAGGTGATAGGTAACATGACATTATGGAGACTGCTGTGAGGTGATGGTGATAGGTAACATGACATTATGGAGACTGCTGTGAGGTGATAGGTAACATGACATTATGGAGACTGCTGTGAGGTGATGGTGATAGGTAACATTACATTATGGAGACTGCTGTGAGGTGATGGTGATAGGTAACATGACATTATGGAGACTGCTGTGAGGTGATAGGTAACAGGACATTATGGAGATGACATTATGGAGACTGCTGTGAGGTGGTGGTGATAGGTAACATGACATTATGGAGACTGCTGTGAGGTGATGGTGATAGGTAACATGACATTATGGAGACTGCTGTGAGGTGATGGTGATGGTGACATTAGGAGACATGACATTATGGAGACTGCTGTGAGGTGATGGTGATAGGTAACAACATTATGACATTATGGTGATAGGTGGAGATTATGGAGACTGCTGTGAGGTGATGGTGATAGGTAACATGACATTATGGAGACTGCTGTGAGGTGATGGTGATAGGTAACATGACATTATGGAGACTGCTGTGAGGTGATAGGTAACATGACATTATGGAGACTGCTGTGAGGTGATGGTGATAGGTAACATGACATTATGGAGACTGCTGTGAGGTGATGGTGATAGGTAACATGACATTATGGAGACTGCTGTGAGGTGATGGTGATAGGTAACATGACATTATGGAGACTGCTGTGAGGTGATGGTGATAGGTAACATGACATTATGGAGACTGCTGTGAGGTGATAGGTAACATGACATTATGGAGACTGCTGTGAGGTGGTGGTGATAGGTAACATGACATTATGGAGACTGCTGTGAGGTGATGGTGATAGGTAACATGACATTATGGAGACTGCTGTGAGGTGATGGTGATAGGTAACATGACATTATGGAGACTGCTGTGAGGTGATGGTGATGGTGGTAACATGACATTATGGAGACTGCTGTGAGGTGATGGTGATAGGTAACATGACATTATGGAGACTGCTGTGAGGTGATAGGTAACATGACATTATGGGTAACTGTGATGATAGGTAACATGACATTATGGAGACTGCTGTGAGGTGATGGTGATAGGTAACATGACATTATGGAGACTGCTGTGAGGTGATAGGTAACATGACATTATGGAGACTGCTGTGAGGTGATGGTGATAGGTAACATGACATTATGGAGACTGCTGTGAGGTGATAGGTAACATGACATTATGGAGACTGCTGTGAGGTGATGGTGATAGGTAACATGACATTATGGAGACTGCTGTGAGGTGATGGTGATAGGTAACATGACATTATGGAGACTGCTGTGAGGTGATAGGTAACATGACATTATGGAGACTGCTGTGAGGTGATGGTGATAGGTAACATGACATTATGGAGACTGCTGTGAGGTGATAGGTAACATGACATTATGGAGACTGCTGTGAGGTGATGGTGATAGGTAACATGACATTATGGAGACTGCTGTGAGGTGATGGTGATAGGTAACATGACATTATGGAGACTGCTGTGAGGTGATAGGTAACATGACATTATGGAGACTGCTGTGAGGTGGTGGTGATAGGTAACATGACATTATGGAGACTGCTGTGAGGTGATGGTGATAGGTAACATGACATTATGGAGACTGCTGTGAGGTGATGGTGATTAGGAGACATGACATTATGGAGACTGCTGTGAGGTGATGGTGATAGGTAACATGACATTATGGAGACTGCTGTGAGGTGATGGTGATAGGTAACATGACATTATGGAGACTGCTGTGAGGTGATGGTGATAGGTAACATGACATTATGGAGACTGAGGTGATGGTGTGACTGGTGATAGGTAACATGACATTATGGAGACTGCTGTGAGGTGATGGTGATAGGTAACATGACATTATGGAGACTGCTGTGAGGTGTGATGACATTATGGAGGTGATAGGTAACATGACATTATGGAGACTGCTGTGAGGTGATGGTGATAGGTAACATGACATTATGGAGACTGCTGTGAGGTGATAGGTAACATGACATTATGGAGACTGCTGTGAGGTGATGGTGATAGGTAACATGACATTATGGAGACTGCTGTGAGGTGATAGGTAACATGACATTATGGAGACTGCTGTGTGAGGTGACTGCTGTGAGGTGATAGGTAACATGACATTATGGAGACTGCTGTGAGGTGATGGTGATAGGTAACATGACATTATGGAGACTGCTGTGAGGTGATGGTGATAGGTAACATGACATTATGGAGACTGCTGTGAGGTGATGGTGATAGGTAACATGACATTATGGAGACTGCTGTGAGGTGATAGGTAAACATGACATTATGGAGACTGACTGGAGGTGAGGTGGTGGTGATAGGTAACATGACATTATGGAGACTGCTGTGAGGTGATGGTGATAGGTAACATGACATTATGGAGACTGCTGTGAGGTGATGGTGATAGGTAACATGACATTATGGAGACTGCTGTGAGGTGATGGTGATAGGTAACATGACATTATGGAGACTGCTGTGAGGTGATGGTGATAGGTAACATGACATTATGGAGACTGCTGTGAGGTGATGGTGATAGGTAACATGACATTATGGAGACTGCTGTGAGGTGATGGTGATAGGTAACATGACATTATGGAGACTGCTGTGAGGTGATAGGTAACATGACATTATGGAGACTGCTGTGAGGTGATGGTGATAGGTAACATGACATTATGGAGACTGCTGTGTGATGGTGATAGGTAACATGACATTATGGAGACTGCTGTGAGGTGATGGTGATAGGTAACATTACATTATGGAGACTGCTGTGAGGTGATGGTGATAGGTAACATGACATTATGGAGACTGCTGTGAGGTGATAGGTAACATGACATTATGGAGACTGCTGTGAGGTGGTGGTGATAGGTAACATGACATTATGGAGACTGCTGTGAGGTGATAGGTAACATGACATTATGGAGACTGCTGTGAGGTGATGGTGATAGGTAACATGACATTATGGAGACTGCTGTGAGGTGATAGGTAACATGACATTATGGAGACTGCTGTGAGGTGATGGTGATAGGTAACATTACATTATGGAGACTGCTGTGAGGTGATGGTGATAGGTAACATGACATTATGGAGACTGCTGTGAGTGGTGATAGGTAACATGACATTATGGAGACTGCTGTGAGGTGGTGGTGATAGGTAACATGACATTATGGAGACTGCTGTGAGGTGATGGTAACATGACATTATGGAGACTGCTGTGAGGTGATGGTGATAGGTAACATGACATTATGGAGACTGCTGTGAGGTGATGGTGATAGGTAACATGACATTATGGAGACTGCTGTGAGGTGGTGGTGATAGGTAACATGCCATTATGGAGACTGCTGTGAGGTGATGGTGATAGGTAACATGACATTATGGAGACTGCTGTGAGGTGATGGTGATAGGTAACATGACATTATGGAGACTGCTGTGAGGTGATGGTGATAGGTAACATGACATTATGGAGACTGCTGTGAGGTGATGGTGATAGGTAACATGACATTATGGAGACTGCTGTGAGGTGATGGTGATAGGTAACATGACATTATGGAGACTGCTGTGAGGTGATGGTGATAGGTAACATGACATTATGGAGACTGCTGTGAGGTGATGGTGATAGGTAACATGACATTATGGAGACTGCTGTGAGGTGATGGTGATAGGTAACATGACATTATGGAGACTGCTGTGAGGTGATAGGTAACATGACATTATGGAGACTGCTGTGAGGTGATGGTGATAGGTAACATTACATTATGGAGACTGCTGTGAGGTGATGGTGATAGGTAACATGACATTATGGAGACTGCTGTGAGGTGATAGGTAACATGACATTATGGAGACTGCTGTGAGGTGATGGTGATAGGTAACATGACATTATGGAGACTGCTGTGAGGTGATGGTGATAGGTAACATTACATTATGGAGACTGCTGTGAGGTGATGGTGATAGGTAACATGACATTATGGAGACTGCTGTGAGGTGATAGGTAACATGACATTATGGAGACTGCTGTGAGGTGGTGGTGATAGGTAACATGACATTATGGAGACTGCTGTGAGGTGATGGTGATCGGTAACATGACATTATGGAGACTGCTGTGAGGTGGTGGTGATAGGTAACATGCCATTATGGAGACTGCTGTGAGGTGGTGGTGATAGGTAACATGACATTATGGAGACTGCTGTGAGGTGATGGTGATAGGTACATGACATTATGGAGACTGCTGTGGTGAGGTAACATGACATTATGGAGACTGGTGATAGTGTAACATGACATTATGGAGACTGCTGTGAGGTGATGGTGATAGGTAACATGATACTATGGAGACTGCTGTGAGGTGATGGTGATAGGTAACATGACATTATGGAGACTGCTGTGAGGTGATGGTGATAGGTAACATGACATTATGGAGACTGCTGTGAGGTGATGGTGATAGGTAACATGACATTATGGAGACTGCTGTGAGGTGATAGGTAACATGACATTATGGAGACTGCTGTGAGGTGATGGTGATAGGTACATGACATTATGGAGACTGCTGTGAGGTGATGGTGATAGGTAACATGACATTATGGAGACTGCTGTGAGGTGATGGTGATAGGTAACATGACATTATGGAGACTGCTGTGAGGTGATGGTGATAGGTAACATGACATTATGGAGACTGCTGTGAGGTGATGGTGATAGGTAACATGACATTATGGAGACTGCTGTGGTGATAGGTACATGACATTATGGAGACTGCTGTGAGGTGATGGTGATAGGTAACATGACATTATGGAGACTGCTGTGAGGTGATGGTGATAGGTAACATGACATTATGGAGACTGCTGTGAGGTGATGGTGATAGGTACCATGACATTATGGAGACCGCTGTGAGGTGATGGTGGTAGGTAACATGACATTATGGAGACTGCTGTGAGGTGATGGTGATAGGTACCATGACATTATGGAGACTGCTGTGAGGTGATGGTGATAGGTACCATGACATTATGGAGACTGCTGTGAGGTGATGGTGATAGGTAACATGACATTATGGAGACTGCTGTGAGGTGATGGTGATAGGTGCATGACATTATGGAGACTGCTGTGAGGTGATGGTGATAGGTAACATGACATTATGAGGACTGGAGAGGATATAAAAACACTTCTCCTCCCCTCCCTGCGTCCCTCACTCTCCTTCTTTCATTCCCTTCCTACCCCTCTCTCCTCCCCTCCCTGCGTCCCTCACTCTCCTTCTTTCATTCCCTTCCTACCTCTCTCTCCTCCCCTCCCTGCATCCCTCACTCTCCTTCTTTCATTCCCTTCCTACCTCTCTCTCCTCCCCTCCCTGCATCCCTCACTCTCCTTCTTTCATTCCCTTCCTACCTCTCTCTCCTCCCCTCCCTGCGTCCCTCACTCTCCTTCTTTCATTCCCTTCCTACCTCTCTCTCCTCCCTCCCTGTGTCCCTCACTCTCCTTCTTTCATTCCCTTCCTACCTCTCTCTCCTCCCCTCCCTGCGTCCCTCACTCTCCTTCTTTCATTTCCTTCCTACCTATCTCTCCTCCCCTCCCTGCGTCCCTCACTCTCCTTATTTCATTCCCTTCCTACCCCTCTCTCCTCCCCTCCCTGCATCCCTCACTCTCCTTCTTTCATTCCCTTCCTACCCCTCTCTCCTCCCCTCCCTGCGTCCCTCACTCTCCTTATTTCATTCCCTTCCTACCTCTCTCTCCTCCCCTCCTTGCGTCCCTCACTCTCCTTCTTTCATTCCCTTCCTACCTCTCTCTCCTCCCCTCCCTGCGTCCCTCACTCTCCTTCTTTCATTCCCTTCCTACCTCTCTCTCCTCCCCTATCTCTCTTTCCTTCCCTCCCGCTCTCTCTCTCCTTCCCACCCCTTCCCTTCTCTTTCCCTGCCTCTCTCTCCTCACCCCATCTCTCTCTCCCTCTCTCTCCTCCCCTACCTAAGCATTCCTCCTTCTCTCACGAACATCATGTTTCTCTACTCCTCCAGTCCTGGAGCAGACACCACTCTCCCTCCCTCCGTCCCCCCTTCCTCAACCCTCCCTTGTCTAGTGTGATAGATTGATAGGAGAAGTGAGGGCCTAACAGCTGATGTACGGATGGATGGGCTGAGGACATTGGGAGATGAAGTGTTAACCAGCCCCACCAGGGGCAACAGTGAGTGCTGTTACCTTCAAGTCGGTTTCACATGTGCCTAGATGTTGTGGACTGAGATGGGAGATGGGCGTTAGCATCTGATTCCAAAGGATGCATGTTCAAATCCAGCGATAGAAAGTTATTTTTGATATTTTAGTTTGAAGTCTATCCCACACCTTAACCCTTACCTTAACCATTGGGAGTTAATGCCTAACCTTAAGAATTTGGAGTTAATGCCTCAACTTAACACGTTGAAATTTGATGTTTGAGAAACACGAACGTCTAATTCTGACATGAGACTGTGAGAGCTGTTAAGTCAGGCCACAGGAGGGAGAGCAGTCGATGCAGACATCACTTTGACTGTCACACCTATAATGGATGTGACAGGGGCTCTCTCAAACTAGCACAGGCACACACACACACACACACACACACACACACACACAGACACACACACACACACACACACACACACACACACACACACACACACACACACACACACACACACACACACACACACACACACACACACACACACACACACACACACACAAAGTTGATAGTTGTCTAAGAGGCCTTTTAGGAAACTGTCTATGGCTCCATGTGTTTCCAGTGTGCACTCCTAAAAAAATGAAACGAAGGAGAGCCACACACTCTAGGAGCTCAGATGCAAAAGTATTTATGTCCAACGTCTCCACAGACAAGCTGTCTTCATCAGGGTATAATTGAGTCCTGCCTGCTCTTCATCCTGGTTGAAAACGCTGATTAACTTAATCATTCACACACAAAAAAATTGTTTTTCACCCATGTCAGCAGTACTTTATTTAGGTATTTAGGACACAGTAATTTACCCATAATTTACCAGTTCAGTCAGATTTACTACAGACTCATTTAGCATTGGACTGCATGGTGGAGATTTATGTGTATCCCAATTGGCACCCTATTCCCTTTATAGTGCACTACTTTTGACCAGGGCTCATAGGGTAGTACACTGTATAGGGAATAGGGTGCCATTTTGGGAAGCACACTTAGCTAAATGCTAACGGGCTGTATGGTATT
>NC_088413.1:15682251-15819751 GCF_034236695.1 Oncorhynchus nerka | reverse complement strand
CCTCTCATGAAGACATCTTTCTCTATTTCTCCCTCATGAAGACATCTTTCTCTATTTCTCCCTCTTTCCCCATCATGAAGACATATTTCTCTATTTCTCCCTCTCTCCCCTCATGAAGACATCTTTCTCTATTTCTCCCTCTCTCCCTCTCATGAAGACATCTTTCTCTATTTCTCCCTCATGAAGACATCTTTCTCTATTTCTCCCTCTCTCCCTCTCATGAAGACATCTTTCTCTATTTCTCCCTCATGAAGACATCTTTCTCTATTTCTCCCTAATGAAGACATCTTTCTCTATTTCTCCCTCATGAAGACATCTTTCTCAATTTCTCCCTCTCTCCCCGCATGAAGACATATTTATCTATTTCTCCCTCTCTCCCCTCATGAAGACATCTTTCTCTATTTCTCCCTCTCTCCCCTCATGAAGACATCTTTCTCTATTTCTCCCCTCATGAAGACATCTTTCTCTATTTCTCCCTCTCTCCCTCTCAGGAAGACATCTTTCTCTATTTCTCCCTCTCTCCCCTCATGAAGACATCTTTCTCTATTTCTCCCTCTCTCCCCTCATGAAGACATCTTTCTCTATTTCTCCCTCTCTCCCTCTCATGAAGACATCTTTCTCTATTTCTCCCTCTCTCCCCATCATGAAGACATCTTTCCCTATTTCTCCCTCTCTCCCCTCATGAAGACATCTTTATCTATTTCTCCCTCTCTCCCTCTCATGAAAACATCTTTCTCTATTTCTCCCTCTCTCCCCTCATGAAGACATCTTTCTCTATTTCTCCCTCTCTCCCCTCATGAAGACATCTTTCTCTATTTCTCCCTCTCTCCCTCTCATGAAGACATCTTTCTCTATTTCTCCCTCATGAAGACATCTTTCTCTATTTCTCCCTCTCTCCCCTCATGAAGACATCTTTCTCTATTTCTCCCTCTCTCCCTCTCATGAAGACATCTTTCTCTATTTCTCCCTCATGAAGACATCTTTCTCTATTTCTCCCTAATGAAGACATCTTTCTCTATTTCTCCCTCATGAAGACATCTTTCTCTATTTCTCCCTCTCTCCCTCTCATGAAGACATCTTTCTCTATTTTTCCCTCTCTCCCCATCATGAAGACATCTTTCTCTATTTCTCCCTCTCTCCCCTCATGAAGACATCTTTCTCTATTTCTCCCTCTCTCCCCTCATGAAGACATCTTTATCTATTTCTCCCTCTCTCCCTCTCATGAAAACATCTTTCTCTATTTATCCCTCTCTCCCCATCATGAAGACATCTTTCTCTATTTCTCCCTCTCTCCCCATCATGAAGACATCTTCCTCTATTTCTCCCTCTCATGAAGACATCTTTCTCTATTTCTCCCTCTCTCCCCTCATGAAAACATCTTTCTCTATTTCTCCCTCTCTCCCCTCATGAAGACATCTTTCTCTATTTCTCCTTCTCTCCCTCTCATGAAGACATCTTTCTCTATTTCTTCCTCATGAAGACATCTTTCTCTATTTCTCCCTCTCTCCCCTCATGAAGACATCTTTCTCTATTTCTCCCTCTCTCCCTCTCATGAAGACATCTTTCTCTATTTCTCCCTCATGAAGACATCTTTCTCTATTTCTCCCTCTTTCCCCATCATGAAGACATATTTCTCTATTTCTCCCCCTCCCCTCTGAAGACATCCCTCTATTTCTCCCTCTCTCCCTCTCATGAAGACATCTTTCTCTATCTTTTCTATTTTTCTCCCTCATGAAGACATCTTTCTCTATTTCTCCCTCATGAAGACATCTTTCTCTATTTCTCCCTCTCTCCCCTCATGAAGACATCTTTCTCTATTTCTCCCTCATGAAGACATCTTTCTCTATTTCTCCCTAATGAAGACATCTTTCTCTATTTCTCCCTCATCATGAAGACATCTTTCTCTATTTTCCCTCTCTCCCCTCATGAAGACATCTTTCTCTATTTCTCCCTCTCTCCCCATCATGAAGACATCTTTCTCTATTTCTCCCTCTCTCCCCTCATGAAGACATCTTTCTCTATTTCTTCTCCCCATCATGAAGACATCTTTCTATTTCTCCCTCATGAAGACATCTTTCTCTATTTCTCCCTCTCTCCCCTCATGAAGACATCTTTCTCTATTTCTCCTCTCTCCCCTCATGAAGACATCTTTCTCTATTTCTCCCCTCTCCCTATTTCTCCCTCATGAAGACATCTTTCTCTATTTCTCCCTCTCTCCCTCATGAAGACATCTTTCTCTATTTCTCCTAATGAAGACATCTTTCTCTATTTTCTCCCTCATGAAGACATCTTTCTCTATTTCTCCCTCATGAAGACATTCTCTATTTCCCTAATGAAGACATCTTTCTCTATTTCTCCCTCATGAAGACATCTTTCTCTATTTCTCCCTAATGAAGACATCTTTCTCTATTTCTCCCTCATGAAGACATCTTTCTCTATTTCTCCCTCTCTCCCCTCACGAAGACATCTTTCTCTATTTCTCCCTCTCTCCCCTCATGAAGACATCTTTCTCTATTTCTCCCTCTCTCCCTCTCATGAAGACATCTTTCTCTATTTCTCCCTCATGAAGACATCTTTCTCTATTTCTCCCTAATGAAGACATCTTTCTCTATTTCTCCCTCATGAAGACATCTTTCTCTATTTCTCCCTCTCTCCCCTCATGAAGACATCTTTCTCTATTTCTCCCTCTCTCCCCTCATGAAGACATCTTTCTCTATTTCTCCCTCTCTCCCCTCATGAAGACATCTTTCTCTATTTCTCCCTCTCATGAAGACATCTTTCTCTATTTCTCCCTCTCTCCCTCTCATGAAGACATCTTTCTCTATTTTTCTCTCTCTCCCCTCATGAAGACATCTTTCTCTATTTCTCCTTCTCTCCCCGTCATGAAGACATCTTTCTCTATTTCTCCCTCTCTCCCCTCATGAAGACATCTTTCTCTATTTCTCCCTCTCTCCCCTCATGAAGACATATTTCTCTATTTCTCCCTCTCTCCCTCTCATGAATACATCTTTCTCTATTTCTCCCTCTCTCCCCATCATGAAGACATCTTTCTCTATTTCTCCCTCTCTCCCCATCATGAAGACATCTTTCTCTATTTCTCCCTCATGAAGACATCTTTCTCTATTTCTCCCTCTCATGAAGACATCTTTCTCTATTTCTCCCTCTCATGAAGACATCTTTCTCTATTTCTCCCTCTCTCCCCTCATGAAAACATCTTTCTCTATTTCTCCCTCTCTCCCCTCATGAAGACATCTTTCTCAATTTCTCCCTCTCTCCCTCTCATGAAGACATCTTTCTCTATTTCTCCCTCATGAAGACATCTTTCTCTATTTCTCCCTCTCTCCCCTCATGAAGACATCTTTCTCTATTTCTCCCTCTCTCCCTCTCATGAAGACATCTTTCTCTATTTCTCCCTCATGAAGACATCTTTCTCTATTTCTCCCTCATGAAGACATCTTTCTCTATTTCGCCCTAATGAAGACATCTTTCTCTATTTCTCCCTCATGAAGACATCTTTCTCTATTTCTCCCTAATGAAGACATCTTTCTCTATTTCTCCCCCATGAAGACATCTTTCTCTATTTCTCCCTCATGAAGACATCTTTCTCTATTTCTCCCTAATGAAGACATCTTTCTCTATTTCTCCCTCATGAAGACATCTTTCTCTATTTCTCCCTCATGAAGACATCTTTCTCTATTTCTCCCTCTCTCCCCATCATGAAGATATCTTTCTCTATTTCTCCCTCTCTCCCCTCATGAAGACATCTTTCTCTATTTCTCCCTCTCTCCCCTCATGAAGACATATTTCTCTATTTCTCCCTCTCTCCCCTCATGAAGACATCTTTCTCTATTTCTCCCTCTCTCCCTCTCATGAAGACATCTTTCTCTATTTCTCCCTCATGAAGACATCTTTCTCTATTTCTCCCTAATGAAGACATCTTTCTCTATTTCTCCCTCATGAAGACATCTTTCTCTATTTCTCCCTAATGAAGACATCTTTCTCTATTTCTCCCTCATGAAGACATCTTTCTCTATTTCTCCCTCATGAAGACATCTTTCTCTATTTCTCCCTCTCTCCCCATCATGAAGACATCTTTCTCTATTTCTCCCTCTCTCCCCTCATGAAGACATCTTTCTCTATTTCTCCCTCTCTCCCCTCATGAAGACATATTTCTCTATTTCTCCCTCTCTCCCCTCATGAAGACATCTTTCTCTATTTCTCCCTCTCTCCCCTCATGAAGACATCTTTCTCTATTTCTCCCTCTCTCCCCTCATGAATACATCTTTCTCTATTTCTCCCTCTCATGAAGACATCTTTCTCTATTTCTCCCTCTCTCCCTCTCAGGAAGACATCTTTCTCTATTTTTCTCTCTCTCCCCTCATGAAGACATCTTTCTCTATTTCTCCTTCTCTCCCCGTCATGAAGACATCTTTCTCTATTTCTCCCTCTCTCCCCTCATGAAGACATCTTTCTCTATTTCTCCCTCTCTCCCCTCATGAAGACATATTTCTCTATTTCTCCCTCTCTCCCTCTCATGAATACATCTTTCTCTATTTCTCCCTCTCTCCCCATCATGAAGACATCTTTCTCTATTTCTCCCTCTCTCCCCATCATGAAGACATCTTTCTCTATTTCTCCCTCATGAAGACATCTTTCTCTATTTCTCCCTCTCATGAAGACATCTTTCTCTATTTCTCCCTCTCTCCCTCTCATGAAGACATCTTTCTCTATTTTTCTCTCTCTCCCCTCATGAAGACATCTTTCTCTATTTCTCCTTCTCTCCCCGTCATGAATACATCTTTCTCTATTTCTCCCTCTCTCCCCTCATGAAGACATATTTCTCTATTTCTCCCTCTCTCCCCTCATGAAGACATCTTTCTCTATTTCTCCCTCTCATGAAGACATCTTTCTCTATTTCTCCCTCATGAAGACATCTTTCTCTATTTCTCCCTAATGAAGACATCTTTCTCTATTTCTCCCTCATGAAGACATCTTTCTCTATTTCTCCCTAATGAAGACATCTTTCTCTATTTCTCCCTCATGAAGACATCTTTCTCTATTTCTCCCTCATGAAGACATCTTTCTCTATTTCTCCCTCTCTCCCCATCATGAAGACATCTTTCTCTATTTCTCCCTCTCTCCCCTCATGAAGACATCTTTCTCTATTTCTCCCTCTCTCCCCTCATGAAGACATATTTCTCTATTTCTCCCTCTCTCCCCTCATGAAGACATCTTTCTCTATTTCTCCCTCTCTCCCCTCATGAAGACATCTTTCTCTATTTCTCCCTCTCTCCCCTCATGAAGACATCTTTCTCTATTTCTCCCTCTCTCCCCTCATGAAGACATCTTTCTCTATTTCTCCCTCTCATGAAGACATCTTTCTCTATTTCTCCCTCTCTCCCTCTCATGAAGACATCTTTCTCTATTTTTCTCTCTCTCCCCTCATGAAGACATCTTTCTCTATTTCTCCTTCTCTCCCCGTCATGAAGACATCTTTCTCTATTTCTCCCTCTCTCCCCTCATGAAGACATCTTTCTCTATTTCTCCCTCTCTCCCCTCATGAAGACATATTTCTCTATTTCTCCCTCTCTCCCTCTCATGAATACATCTTTCTCTATTTCTCCCTCTCTCCCCATCATGAAGACATCTTTCTCTATTTCTCCCTCTCTCCCCATCATGAAGACATCTTTCTCTATTTCTCCCTCATGAAGACATCTTTCTCTATTTCTCCCTCTCATGAAGACATCTTTCTCTATTTCTCCCTCTCATGAAGACATCTTTCTCTATTTCTCTCTCTCCCCTCATGAAAACATCTTTCTCTATTTCTCCCTCTCTCCCCTCATGAAGACATCTTTCTCTATTTCTCCCTCTCTCCCTCTCATGAAGACATCTTTCTCTATTTCTCCCTCATGAAGACATCTTTCTCTATTTCTCCCTCTCTCCCCTCATGAAGACATCTTTCTCTATTTCTCCCTCTCTCCCTCTCATGAAGACATCTTTTCTATTTCTCCTCATGAAGACATCTTTCTCTATTTCTCCCTCATGAAGACATCTTTCTCTATTTCCCCCTAATGAAGACATCTTTCTCTATTTCTCCCTCATGAAGACATCTTTCTCTATTTCTCCCTAATGAAGACATCTTTCTCTATTTCTCCCCCATGAAGACATCTTTCTCTATTTCTCCCTCATGAAGACATCTTTCTCTATTTCTCCCTCATGAAGACATCTTTCTCTATTTCTCCCTCATGAAGACATCTTTCTCTATTTCTCCCTCATGAAGACATCTTTCTCTATTTCTCCCTCTCTCCCCTCATGAAGACATCTTTCTCTATTTCTCCCTCTCTCCCCTCATGAAGACATCTTTCTCTATTTCTCCCTCTCTCCCCTCATGAAGACATCTTTCTCTATTTCTCCCTCTCTCCCCTCATGAAGACATCTTTCTCTATTTCTCCCTCTCTCCCTCTCATGAAGACATCTTTCTCTATTTCTCCCTCATGAAGACATCTTTCTCTATTTCTCCCTCATGAAGACATCTTTCTCTATTTCTCCCTCATGAAGACATCTTTCTCTATTTCTCCCTAATGAAGACATCTTTCTCTATTTCTCCCTCATGAAGACATCTTTCTCTATTTCTCCCTCATGAAGACATCTTTCTCTATTTCTCCCTCTCTCCCCATCATGAAGACATCTTTCTCTATTTCTCCCTCTCTCCCCTCATGAAGACATCTTTCTCTATTTCTCCCTCTCTCCCCTCATGAAGACATATTTCTCTATTTCTCCCTCTCTCCCCTCATGAAGACATCTTTCTCTATTTCTCCCTCTCTCCCCTCATGAAGACATCTTTCTCTATTTCTCCCTCTCTCCCCTCATGAAGACATCTTTCTCTATTTCTCCCTCTCATGAAGACATCTTTCTCTATTTCTCCCTCTCTCCCCTCATGAAGACATCTTTCTCTATTTTCTCTCTCTCCCCTCATGAAGACATCTTTCTCTATTTCTCCTTCTCTCCCCGTCATGAAGACATCTTTCTCTATTTCTCCCTCTCTCCCCTCATGAAGACATCTTTCTCTATTTCTCCCTCTCTCCCCTCATGAAGACATATTTCTCTATTTCTCCCTCTCTCCCTCTCATGAAGACATCTTTCTCTATTTCTCCCTCTCTCCCCTCATGAAGACATCTTTCTCTATTTCTCCCTCTCCCCTCATGAAGACATCTTTCTCTATTTCTCCCTCATGAAGACATCTTTCTCTATTTCTCCCTCTCATGAAGACATCTTTCTCTATTTCTCCCTCTCTCCCCTCATGAAGACATCTTTCTCTATTTCTCTCTCTCTCCCCTCATGAAGACATCTTTCTCTATTTCTCCTTCTCTCCCCTCATGAAGACATCTTTCTCTATTTCTCCCTCTCTCCCCTCATGAAGACATATTTTCTATTTCTCCCTCTCTCCCCTCATGAAGACATCTTTCTCTATTTCTCCCTCTCATGAAGACATCTTTCTCTATTTCTCATGAAGACATCTTTCTCTCTCCCTCATGAAGACATCTTTCTCTATTTCTCCCTCATGAAGACATCTTTCTCTATTTCTCCCTAATGAAGACATCTTTTTCTCCCTTCTCCCCTCATGAAGACATCTATTTCTCCTTTCTCCCTCATGAAGACATCTTTCTCTATTTCTCCTCTCTCCCCATCATGAAGACATCTTTCTCTATTTCTCCCTCTCTCCCCTCATGAAGACATCTTTCTCTATTTCTCCCTCTCATGAAGACATCTTTCTCTATTTCTCCCTCTCTCCCTCTCATGAAGACATCTTTCTCTATTTCTCTCTCTCTCCCCTCATGAAGACATCTTTCTCTATTTCTCCTTCTCTCCCCGTCATGAAGACATCTTTCTCTATTTCTCCCTCTCTCCCCTCATGAAGACATCTTTCTCTATTTCTCCCTCTCTCCCCTCATGAAGACATCTTTCTCTATTTCTCCCTCTCTCCCTCTCATGAAGACATCTTTCTCTATTTCTCCCTCTCTCCCCATCATGAAGACATCTTTCTCTATTTCTCCCTCTCTCCCCTCATGAAGACATCTTTCTCTATTTCTCCCTCATGAAGACATCTTTCTCTATTTCTCCCTCTCCCTCATGAAGACATCTTTCTCTATTTCTCCCTCTCTCCCTCTCATGAAGACATCTTTCTCTATTTTTCTCTCTCTCCCCTCATGAAGACATCTTTCTCTATTTCTCCTTCTCTCCCCTCATGAAGACATCTTTCTCTATTTCTCCCTCTCTCCCCTCATGAAGACATCTTTCTCTATTTCTCCCTCTCTCCCCTCATGAAGACATCTTTCTCTTTCTCTATTTCTCCCTCTCATGAAGACATCTTTCTCTATTTCTCCCTCATGAAGACATCTTTCTCTATTTCTCCCTAATGAAGACATCTTTCTCTATTTCTCCCTCATGAAGACATCTTTTCTCTATTTCTCCCTAATGAAGACATCTTTCTCTATTTCTCCCTCATGAAGACATCTTTCTCTATTTCTTCTCCCTCATGAAGACATCTTTCTCTATTTCTCCCTCTCTCCCCTCATGAAGACATCTTTCTCTATTTCTCCCCTCTCTCCCCTCATGAAGACATCTTTCTCTATTTCTCCCTCTCTCCCCTCATGAAGACATCTTTCTCTATTTCTCCCTCTCTCCCCTCATGAAGACATCTTTCTCTATTTCTCCCTCTCTCCCCTCATGAAGACATCTTTCTCTATTTCTCCCTCTCTCCCCTCATGAAGACATCTTTCTCTATTTCTCCCTCTCATGAAGACATCTTTCTCTATTTCTCCTTCTCTCCCCGTCATGAAGACATCTTTCTCTATTTCTCCCTCTCTCCCCTCATGAAGACATCTTTCTCTATTTCTCCTTCTCTCCCCTCATGAAGACATCTTTCTCTATTTCTCCCTCTCTCCCCTCATGAAGACATCTTTCTCTATTTCTCCCTCTCTCCCCTCATGAAGACATCTTTTTCTATTTCTCCCTCTCTCCCTCTCATGAAGACATCTTTCTCTATTTCTCCCTCATGAAGACATCTTTCTCTATTTCTCCTCTCATGAAGACATCTTTCTCTATTTCTCCCTCTCATGAAGACATCTTTCCTATTTCTCCCTCTCTCCCCTCATGAAAACATCTTTCTCTATTTCTCCCTTCTCCCCTCATGAAGACATCTTTCTCTATTTCTCCCTCTCTCCCCTCATGAAGACATCTTTCTCTATTTCTCCCTCATGAAGACATCTTTCTCTATTTCTCCCTCTCTCCCCTCATGAAGACATCTTTCTCTATTTCTCCCTCTCTCCCTCTCATGAAGACATCTTTCTCTATTTCTCCCTCATGAAGACATCTTTCTCTATTTCTCCCCTCATGAAGACATCTTTCTCTATTTCTCCCTAATGAAGACATCTTTCTCTATTTCTCCCTCATGAAGACATCTTTCTCTATTTCTCCCTAATGAAGACATCTTTCTCTATTTCTCCCCCATGAAGACATCTTTCTCTATTTCTCCCTCATGAAGACATCTTTCTCTATTTCTCTCTCTCCCCTCATGAAGACATCTTTCTCTATTTCTCCCTCTCTCCCCTCATGAAGACATCTTTCTCTATTTCTCCCTCTCTCCCCTCTGAAGACATCTTTCTCTATTTCTCCCTCTCTCCCCTCATGAAGACATCTTTCTCTATTTCTCCCTCTCTCCCCTCATGAAGACATCTTTCTCTATTTCTCCTTCTCTCCCCCTCATGAAGACATCTTTCTCTATTTCTCCCTCTCTCCCCTCATGAAGACATCTTTCTCTATTTCTCCTTCTCTCCCCTCATGAAGACATCTTTCTCTATTTCTCCCTCTCTCCTCCCCTCATGAAGACATCTTTCTCATTTCTCCTTCTCTCCCCTCATGAAGACATCTTTCTCTATTTCTCCCTCTCTCCCCTCATGAAGACATCTTTCTCTATTTCTCCCTCTCTCCCCTCATGAAGACATCTTTCTCTATTTCTCCCTCTCTCCCCTCATGAAGACATCTTTCTCTATTTCTCCCCCTCATGAAGACATCTTTCTCTATTTCTCCCTCTCATGAAGACATCTTTCTCTATTTCTCCCTCTCATGAAGACATCTTTCTCTATTTCTCCCTCTCTCCCCTCATGAAGACATATTTCTCTATTTCTCCCTCTCTCCCCTCATGAAGACATCTTTCTCTATTTCTCCCTCTCTCCCTCTCATGAAGACATCTTTCTCTATTTCTCCCTCATGAAGACATCTTTCTCTATTTCTCCCTCTCTCCCCTCATGAAGACATCTTTCTCTATTTCTCCCTCTCTCCCTCTCATGAAGACATCTTTCTCTATTTCTCCTCCCTCATGAAGACATCTTTCTCTATTTCTCCCTCATGAAGACATCTTTCTCTATTTCGCCCTAATGAAGACATCTTTCTCTATTTCTCCCTCATGAAGACATCTTTCTCTATTTCTCCCTCATGAAGACATCTTTCTCTATTTCTCATGAAGACATCTTTCTCTATTTCTCCCTCATGAAGACATCTTTCTCTATTTCTCCCTCTCTCCCCTCATGAAGACATCTTTCTCTATTTCTCCCTCTCTCCCCTCATGAAGACATCTTTCTCTATTTCTCCCTCTCTCCCCTCATGAAGACATCTTTCTCTATTTCTCCCTCTCTCCCCTCATGAAGACATCTTTCTCTATTTCTCCCTCTCTCCCCTCATGAAGACATCTTTCTCTATTTCTCCCTCTCTCCCCTCATGAAGACATCTTTCTCTATTTCTCCCTCTCTCCCCTCATGAAGACATCTTTCTCTATTTCTCCCTCATGAAGACATCTTTCTCTATTTCTCTCCCTCTCATGAAGACATCTTTCTCTATTTCTCCCTCTCTCCCCTCATGAAGACATCTTTCTCTATTTCTCTCTCTCTCCCCTCATGAAGACATCTTTCTCTATTTCTCCTTCTCTCCCCTCATGAAGACATCTTTCTCTATTTCTCCCTCTCTCCCCTCATGAAGACATCTTTCTCTATTTCTCCCTCTCTCCCCTCATGAAGACATCTTTTCTATTTCTCCCTCCCTCTCATGAAGACATCTTTCTCTATTTCTCCCTCATGAAGACATCTTTCTCTATTTCTCCCTAATGAAGACATCTCTATTTCTCCCCTCATGAAGACATCTTTCTCTATTTTCTCTCATGAAGACATCTTTCTCCTCTTCCCTCCCTCATGAAGACATCTTTCTCTATTTCTCCCTCTCTCCCCATCATGAAGACATCTTTCTCTATTTCTCCCTCTCTCCCCTCATGAAGACATCTTTCTCTATTTCTCCCTCTCTCCCCTCATGAAGACATCTTTCTCTATTTCTCCCTCTCTCCCCTCATGAAGACATCTTTCTCTATTTTCTCCCTCTCTCCCCTCATGAAGACATCTTTCTCTATTTCTCCCTCTCTCCCTCTCATGAAGACATCTTTCTCTATTTCTCCCTCTCTCCCCATCATGAAGACATCTTTCTCTATTTCTCCCTTCTCCCCATCATGAAGACATCTTTCTCTATTTCTCCCTCATGAAGACATCTTTCTCTATTTCTCCCTCATGAAGACATCTTTCTCTATTTCTCCTCTCTCCCCCTCATGAAGACATCTTTCTCTATTTCTCATCCCTCTATTTCTCCCCCATGAAGACATCTTTCTCTATTTCTCCCTCATGAAGACATCTTTCTCTATTTCTCCTCTCTCCCCTCATGAAGACATCTTTCTCTATTTCTCCCTCTCTCCCCTCATGAAGACATCTTTCTCTATTTCTCCCTCTCTCCCCTCATGAAGACATCTTTCTCTATTTCTCCCTCTCTCCCCTCATGAAGACATCTTTCTCTATTTCTCCCTTCTCCCCTCATGAAGACATCTTTCTCTATTTCTCCCTCTCTCCCCTCATGAAGACATCTTTCTCTATTTCTTCTCCCCTCATGAAGACATCTTTCTCTATTTCTCCCTCATGAAGACATCTTTCTCTATTTCTCCCTCATGAAGACATCTTTCTCTATTTCTCCCTAATGAAGACATCTTTCTCTATTTCTCCCTCATGAAGACATCTTTCTCTATTTCTCCCTAATGAAGACATCTTTCTCTATTTCTCCCTCATGAAGACATCTTTCTCTATTTCTCCCTCATGAAGACATCTTTCTCTATTTCTCCCTCTCTCCCCATCATGAAGACATCTTTCTCTATTTCTCCCTCTCTCCCCTCATGAAGACATCTTTCTCTATTTCTCCCTCTCTCCCCTCATGAAGACATCTTTCTCTATTTCTCCCTCTCTCCCCTCATGAAGACATCTTTCTCTATTTCTCCCTCTCTCCCCTCATGAAGACATCTTTCTCTATTTCTCCCTCTCTCCCCTCATGAAGACATCTTTCTCTATTTCTCCCTCTCATGAAGACATCTTTCTCTATTTCTCCCTCTCTCCCTCTCATGAAGACATCTTTCTCTATTTTCTCTCTCTCCCCTCATGAAGACATCTTTCTCTATTTCTCCTTCTCTCCCCTCATGAAGACATCTTTCTCTATTTCTCTCTCTCCCCTCATGAAGACATCTTTCTCTATTTCTCCCTCTCTCCCCTCATGAAGACATCTTTCTCTATTTCTCCCTCTCTCCCTCTCATGAAGACATCTTTCTCTATTTCTCCCTCATGAAGACATCTTTCTCTATTTCTCCCTCTCATGAAGACATCTTTCTCTATTTCTCCCTCTCATGAAGACATCTTTCTCTATTTCTCCCTCTCTCCCCTCATGAAAACATCTTTCTCTATTTCTCCCTCTCTCCCCTCATGAAGACATCTTTCTCTATTTCTCCCTCTCTCCCTCTCATGAAGACATCTTTCTCTATTTCTCCCTCATGAAGACATCTTTCTCTATTTCTCCCTCTCTCCCCTCATGAAGACATCTTTCTCTATTTCTCCCTCTCTCCCTCTCATGAAGACATCTTTCTCTATTTCTCCCTCATGAAGACATCTTTCTCTATTTCTCCCTCATGAAGACATCTTTCTCTATTTCTCCCTAATGAAGACATCTTTCTCTATTTCTCCCTCATGAAGACATCTTTCTCTATTTCTCCCTAATGAAGACATCTTTCTCTATTTCTCCCCCATGAAGACATCTTTCTCTATTTCTCCCTCATGAAGACATCTTTCTCTATTTCTCACTCTCTCCCCATCATGAAGACATCTTTCTCTATTTCTCCTCTCTCCCCTCATGAAGACATCTTTCTCTATTTCTCCCTCTCTCCCCTCATGAAGACATCTTTCTCTATTTCTCCCTCTCTCCCCTCATGAAGACATCTTTCTCTATTTCTCCTCTCTCTCCCCTCATGAAGACATCTTTCTCTATTTCTCCTTCTCTCCCCTCATGAAGACATCTTTCTCTATTTCTCCCTCTCTCCCCTCATGAAGACATCTTTCTCTATTTCTCCTTCTCTCCCCTCATGAAGACATCTTTCTCTATTTCTCCCTCTCTCCCCTCATGAAGACATCTTTCTCCATTTCTCCTTCTCTCCCCTCATGAAGACATCTTTCTCTATTTCTCCCTCTCTCCCCTCATGAAGACATCTTTCTCTATTTCTCCTCTCTCCCCTCATGAAGACATCTTTCTCTATTTCTCCTCTCTCTCATGAAGACATCTTTCTCTATTTCTCCCTCATGAAGACATCTTTCTCTATTTCTCCCTCTCATGAAGACATCTTTCTCTATTTCTCCCTCTCATGAAGACATCTTTCTCTATTTCTCCTCTCTCCCTCATGAAAACATATTTCTCTATTTCTCCCTCTCTCCCCTCATGAAGACATCTTTCTCTATTTCTCCCTCTCTCCCTCTCATGAAGACATCTTTCTCTATTTCTCCCTCATGAAGACATCTTTCTCTATTCTCTCCCTCATGAAGACATCTTTCTCTATTTCTCCCTCATGAAGACATCTTTCTCTATTTCTCCCTCATGAAGACATCTTTCTCTATTTCTCCCTCATGAAGACATCTTTCTCTATTTCTCCCTAATGAAGACATCTTTCTCTATTTCTCCCTCATGAAGACATCTTTCTCTATTTCTCCCTCATGAAGACATCTTTCTCTATTTCTCCCTCTCTCCCCATCATGAAGACATCTTTCTCTATTTCTCCCTCTCTCCCCTCATGAAGACATCTTTCTCTATTTCTCCCTCTCTCCCCTCATGAAGACATCTTTCTCTATTTCTCCCTCTCTCCCCTCATGAAGACATCTTTCTCTATTTCTCCCTCTCTCCCCTCATGAAGACATCTTTCTCTATTTCTCCCTCTCTCCCTCTCATGAATACATCTTTCTCTATTTCTCCCTCTCTCCCCATCATGAAGACATCTTTCTCTATTTCTCCCTCTCTCCCCATCATGAAGACATCTTTCTCTATTTCTCCCTCATGAAGACATCTTTCTCTATTTCTCCCTCTCATGAAGACATCTTTCTCTATTTCTCCCTCTCTCCCTCTCATGAATACATCTTTCTCTATTTCTCCCTAATGAAGACATCTTTCTCTATTTCTCCCCCATGAAGACATCTTTCTCTATTTCTCCCTCATGAAGACATCTTTCTCTATTTCTCACTCTCTCCCCATCATGAAGACATCTTTCTCTATTTCTCCCTCTCTCCCCTCATGAAGACATCTTTCTCTATTTCTCCCTCTCTCCCCTCATGAAGACATCTTTCTCTATTTCTCCCTCTCTCCCCTCATGAAGACATATTTCTCTATTTCTCCCTCTCTCCCTCTCATGAATACATCTTTCTCTATTTCTCCCTCTCTCCCCATCATGAAGACATCTTTCTCTATTTCTCCCTCTCTCCCCATCATGAAGACATCTTTCTCTATTTCTCCCTCATGAAGACATCTTTCTCTATTTCTCCCTCATGAAGACATCTTTCTCTATTTCTCCCTAATGAAGACATCTTTCTCTATTTCTCCCTCATGAAGACATCTTTCTCTATTTCTCCCTAATGAAGACATCTTTCTCTATTTCTCCCTCATGAAGACATCTTTCTCTATTTCTCCCTCATGAAGACATCTTTCTCTATTTCTCCCTCTCTCCCCATCATGAAGACATCTTTCTCTATTTCTCCCTCTCTCCCCTCATGAAGACATCTTTCTCTATTTCTCCCTCTCTCCCCTCATGAAGACATATTTCTCTATTTCTCCCTCTCTCCCCTCATGAAGACATCTTTCTCTATTTCTCCCTCTCTCCCCTCATGAAGACATCTTTCTCTATTTCTCCCTCTCTCCCCTCATGAATACATCTTTCTCTATTTCTCCCTCTCTCCCCTCATGAAGACATCTTTCTCTATTTCTCCCTCTCATGAAGACATCTTTCTCTATTTCTCCCTCTCTCCCTCTCATGAAGACATCTTTCTCTATTTTTCTCTCTCTCCCCTCATGAAGACATCTTTCTCTATTTCTCCTTCTCTCCCCGTCATGAAGACATCTTTCTCTATTTCTCCCTCTCTCCCCTCATGAAGACATCTTTCTCTATTTCTCCCTCTCTCCCCTCATGAAGACATCTTTCTCTATTTCTCCCTCTCTCCCTCTCATGAAGACATCTTTCTCTATTTCTCCCTCATGAAGACATCTTTCTCTATTTCTCCCTCTCATGAAGACATCTTTCTCTATTTCTCCCTCTCATGAAGACATCTTTCTCTATTTCTCCCTCTCTCCCCTCATGAAAACATCTTTCTCTATTTCTCCCTTTCTCCCCTCATGAATACATCTTTCTCTATTTCTCCCTCTCTCCCTCTCATGAAGACATCTTTCTCTATTTCTCCCTCATGAAGACATCTTTCTCTATTTCTCCCTCTCTCCCCTCATGAAGACATCTTTCTCTATTTCTCCCTCTCTCCCTCTCATGAAGACATCTTTCTCTATTTCTCCCTCATGAAGACATCTTTCTCTATTTCTCCCTCATGAAGACATCTTTCTCTATTTCGCCCTAATGAAGACATCTTTCTCTATTTCTCCCTCATGAAGACATCTTTCTCTATTTCTCCCTAATGAAGACATCTTTCTCTATTTCTCCCCCATGAAGACATCTTTCTCTATTTCTCCCTCATGAAGACATCTTTCTCTATTTCTCACTCTCTCCCCATCATGAAGACATCTTTCTCTATTTCTCCCTCTCTCCCCTCATGAAGACATCTTTCTCTATTTCTCCCTCTCTCCCCTCATGAAGACATCTTTCTCTATTTCTCCCTCTCTCCCCTCATGAAGACATCTTTCTCTATTTCTCCTCTCTCCCCTCATGAAGACATCTTTCTCTATTTCTCCTTCTCTCCCCTCATGAAGACATCTTTCTCTATTTCTCCTCTCTCCCCTCATGAAGACATCTTTCTCTATTTCTCCTTCTCTCCCCTCATGAAGACATCTTTCTCTATTTCTCCCTCTCTCCCCTCATGAAGACATCTTTCTCCATTTCTCCTTCTCTCCCCTCATGAAGACATCTTTCTCTATTTCTCCCTCTCTCCCCTCATGAAGACATCTTTCTCTATTTCTCCCTCTCTCCCCTCATGAAGACATCTTTCTCTATTTCTCCCTCTCTCCCACTCATGAAGACATCTTTCTCTATTTCTCCCTCATGAAGACATCTTTCTCTATTTCTCCCTCTCATGAAGACATCTTTCTCTATTTCTCCCTCTCATGAAGACATCTTTCTCTATTTCTCCCTCTCTCCCCTCATGAAAACATATTTCTCTATTTCTCCCTCTCTCCCCTCATGAAGACATCTTTCTCTATTTCTCCCTCTCTCCCTCTCATGAAGACATCTTTCTCTATTTCTCCCTCATGAAGACATCTTTCTCTATTTCTCCCTCTCTCCCCTCATGAAGACATCTTTCTCTATTTCTCCCTCTCTCCCTCTCATGAAGACATCTTTCTCTATTTCTCCCTCATGAAGACATCTTTCTCTATTTCTCCCTCATGAAGACATCTTTCTCTATTTCGCCCTAATGAAGACATCTTTCTCTATTTCTCCCTCATGAAGACATCTTTCTCTATTTCTCCCTAATGAAGACATCTTTCTCTATTTCTCCCCCATGAAGACATCTTTCTCTATTTCTCCCTCATGAAGACATCTTTCTCTATTTCTCACTCTCTCCCCATCATGAAGACATCTTTCTCTATTTCTCCCTCTCTCCCCTCATGAAGACATCTTTCTCTATTTCTCCCTCTCTCCCCTCATGAAGACATCTTTCTCTATTTCTCCCTCTCTCCCCTCATGAAGACATATTTCTCTATTTCTCCCTCTCTCCCTCTCATGAATACATCTTTCTCTATTTCTCCCTCTCTCCCCATCATGAAGACATCTTTCTCTATTTCTCCCTCTCTCCCCATCATGAAGACATCTTTCTCTATTTCTCCCTCATGAAGACATCTTTCTCTATTTCTCCCTCTCATGAAGACATCTTTCTCTATTTCTCCCTCTCTCCCTCTCATGAAGACATCTTTCTCTATTTTTCTCTCTCTCCCCTCATGAAGACATCTTTCTCTATTTCTCCTTCTCTCCCCGTCATGAATACATCTTTCTCTATTTCTCCCTCTCTCCCCTCATGAAGACATATTTCTCTATTTCTCCCTCTCTCCCCTCATGAAGACATCTTTCTCTATTTCTCCCTCTCTCCCTCTCATGAAGACATCTTTCTCTATTTCTCCCTCATGAAGACATCTTTCTCTATTTCTCCCTAATGAAGACATCTTTCTCTATTTCTCCCTCATGAAGACATCTTTCTCTATTTCTCCCTAATGAAGACATCTTTCTCTATTTCTCCCTCATGAAGACATCTTTCTCTATTTCTCCCTCATGAAGACATCTTTCTCTATTTCTCCCTCTCTCCCCATCATGAAGACATCTTTCTCTATTTCTCCCTCTCTCCCCTCATGAAGACATCTTTCTCTATTTCTCCCTCTCTCCCCTCATGAAGACATATTTCTCTATTTCTCCCTCTCTCCCCTCATGAAGACATCTTTCTCTATTTCTCCCTCTCTCCCCTCATGAAGACATATTTCTCTATTTCTCCCTCTCTCCCTCTCATGAATACATCTTTCTCTATTTCTCCCTCTCTCCCCATCATGAAGACATCTTTCTCTATTTCTCCCTCTCTCCCCATCATGAAGACATCTTTCTCTATTTCTCCCTCATGAAGACATCTTTCTCTATTTCTCCCCTCATGAAGACATCTTTCTCTATTTCTCCCTCTCTCCCTCTCATGAATACATCTTTCTCTATTTCTCCCTAATGAAGACATCTTTCTCTATTTCTCCCCCATGAAGACATCTTTCTCTATTTCTCCCTCATGAAGACATCTTTCTCTATTTCTCACTCTCTCCCCATCATGAAGACATCTTTCTCTATTTCTCCCTCTCTCCCCTCATGAAGACATCTTTCTCTATTTCTCCCTCTCTCCCCTCATGAAGACATCTTTCTCTATTTCTCCTCTCTCCCCTCATGAAGACATATTTCTCTATTTCTCCCTCTCTCCCTCTCATGAATACATCTTTCTCTATTTCTCCCTCTCTCCCCATCATGAAGACATCTTTCTCTATTTCTCCCTCTCTCCCCATCATGAAGACATCTTTCTCTATTTCTCCCTCATGAAGACATCTTTCTCTATTTCTCCCTCTCATGAAGACATCTTTCTCTATTTCTCCCTCTCTCCCTCTCATGAAGACATCTTTCTCTATTTTTCTCTCTCTCCCCTCATGAAGACATCTTTCTCTATTTCTCCTTCTCTCCCCGTCATGAATACATCTTTCTCTATTTCTCCCTCTCTCCCCTCATGAAGACATATTTCTCTATTTCTCCCTCTCTCCCCTCATGAAGACATCTTTCTCTATTTCTCCCTCTCTCCCTCTCATGAAGACATCTTTCTCTATTTCTCCCTCATGAAGACATCTTTCTCTATTTCTCCCTAATGAAGACATCTTTCTCTATTTCTCCCTCATGAAGACATCTTTCTCTATTTCTCCCTAATGAAGACATCTTTCTCTATTTCTCCCTCATGAAGACATCTTTCTCTATTTCTCCCTCATGAAGACATCTTTCTCTATTTCTCCTCTCTCCCCATCATGAAGACATCTTTCTCTATTTCTCCCTCTCTCCCCTCATGAAGACATCTTTCTCTATTTCTCCCTCTCTCCCCTCATGAAGACATATTTCTCTATTTCTCCCTCTCTCCCCTCATGAAGACATCTTTCTCTATTTCTCCCTCTCTCCCCTCATGAAGACATATTTCTCTATTTCTCCCTCTCTCCCTCTCATGAATACATCTTTCTCTATTTCTCCCTCTCTCCCCATCATGAAGACATCTTTCTCTATTTCTCCCTCTCTCCCCATCATGAAGACATCTTTCTCTATTTCTCCCTCATGAAGACATCTTTCTCTATTTCTCCCTCTCATGAAGACATCTTTCTCTATTTCTCCCTCTCTCCCTCTCATGAATACATCTTTCTCTATTTCTCCCTCTCTCCCCTCATGAAGACATATTTCTCTATTTCTCCCTCTCTCCCCTCATGAAGACATCTTTCTCTATTTCTCCCTCTCAGGAAGACATCTTTCTCTATTTCTCCCTCATGAAGACATCTTTCTCTATTTCTCCCTAATGAAGACATCTTTCTCTATTTCTCCCTCATGAAGACATCTTTCTCTATTTCTCCCTAATGAAGACATCTTTCTCTATTTCTCCCTCATGAAGACATCTTTCTCTATTTCTCCCTCATGAAGACATCTTTCTCTATTTCTCCCTCTCTCCCCATCATGAAGACATCTTTCTCTATTTCTCCCTCTCTCCCCTCATGAAGACATCTTTCTCTATTTCTCCCTCTCTCCCCTCATGAAGACATCTTTCTCTATTTCTCCCTCTCTCCCCTCATGAAGACATCTTTCTCTATTTCTCCCTCTCCCCTCATGAAGACATCTTTCTCTATTTCTCCCTCTCTCCCCTCATGAATACATCTTTCTCTATTTCTCCCTCTCTCCCCTCATGAAGACATCTTTCTCTATTTCTCCCTCTCATGAAGACATCTTTCTCTATTTCTCCCTCTCTCCCCTCATGAAGACATCTTTCTCTATTTTCCCTCTCTCCCCTCATGAAGACATCTTTCTCTATTTCTCCCTCTCCCCTCATGAAGACATCTTTCTCTATTTCTCCCTCTCTCCCCTCATGAAGACATCTTTCTCTATTTCTCCCTCTCTCCCCTCATGAAGACATCTTTCTCTATTTCTCCCTCTCTCCCTCTCATGAAGACATCTTTCTCTATTTCTCCCTCATGAAGACATCTTTCTCTATTTCTCCCTCTCATGAAGACATCTTTCTCTATTTCTCCCTCTCTCCCCTCATGAAGACATATTTCTCTATTTCTCCCTCTCTCCCTCTCATGAAGACATCTTTCTCTATTTCTCCCTCTCTCCCCCTCATGAAGACATCTTTCTCTATTTCTCCCTCTCTCCCCTCATGAAGACATCTTTCTCTATTTCTCTCATGAAGACATCTTTCTCTATTTCTCCCTCTCATGAAGACATCTTTCTCTATTTCTCCCTCTCTCCCCTCATGAAGACATCTTTCTCTATTTCTCTCTCTCCCCTCATGAAGACATCTTTCTCTATTTCTCCTCTCTCCCCTCATGAAGACATCTTTCTCTATTTCTCCTCTCTCCCCTCATGAAGACATCTTTCTCTATTTCTCCCTCTCTCCCCTCATGAAGACATCTTTCTCTATTTCTCCTCTCTCCCTCTCATGAAGACATCTTTCTCTATTTCTCCCTCATGAAGACATCTTTCTCTATTTCTCCCTAATGAAGACATCTTTCTCTATTTCTCCCTCATGAAGACATCTTTCTCTATTTCTCCCTAATGAAGACATCTTTCTCTATTTCTCCCTCATGAAGACATCTTTCTCTATTTCTCCCTCATGAAGACATCTTTCTCTATTTCTCCCTTTCCCCCATCATGAAGACATCTTTCTCTATTTCTCCCTCTCTCCCCTCATGAAGACATCTTTCTCTATTTCTCTCTCTCCCCTCATGAAGACATCTTTCTCTATTTCTCCCTCTCTCCCCTCATGAAGACATCTTTCTCTATTTCTCCCTCTCTCCCCTCATGAAGACATCTTTCTCTATTTCTCCCTCTCTCCCCTCATGAAGACATCTTTCTCTATTTCTCCCTCTCTCCCCTCATGAAGACATCTTTCTCTATTTCTCCCTCTCTCCCCTCATGAAGACATCTTTCTCTATTTCTCCCTCATGAAGACATCTTTCTCTATTTCTCCCCTCATGAAGACATCTTTCTCTATTTCTCCCTCTCTCCCTCTCATGAAGACATCTTTCTCTATTTTCTCTCTCTCCCCTCATGAAGACATCTTTCTCTATTTCTCCTTCTCTCCCCTCATGAAGACATCTTTCTCTATTTCTCCCTCTCTCCCCTCATGAAGACATCTTTCTCTATTTCTCCCTCTCTCCCCTCATGAAGACATCTTTCTCTATTTCTCCTCTCTCCCCTCATGAAGACATCTTTCTCTATTTCTCCCTCTCTCCCCTCATGAAGACATCTTTCTCTATTTCTCCCTCTCTCCCCTCATGAATACATCTTTCTCTATTTCTCCCTCTCCCCTCATGAAGACATCTTTCTCTATTTCTCCCTCTCATGAAGACATCTTTCTCTATTTCTCCCTCTCTCCCTCTCATGAAGACATCTTTCTCTATTTTTCTCTCTCTCCCCTCATGAAGACATCTTTCTCTATTTCTCCCTCTCTCCCCTCATGAAGACATCTTTCTCTATTTCTCCCTCTCTCCCCTCATGAAGACATATTTCTCTATTTCTCCCTCTCTCCCTCTCATGAAGACATCTTTCTCTATTTCTCCCTCATGAAGACATCTTTCTCTATTTCTCCCTCTCATGAAGACATCTTTCTCTATTTCTCCCTCTCATGAAGACATCTTTCTCTATTTCTCCCTCTCTCCCCTCATGAAAACATCTTTCTCTATTTCTCCCTCTCTCCCCTCATGAAGACATCTTTCTCTATTTCTCCCTCTCTCCCTCTCATGAAGACATCTTTCTCTATTTCTCCCTCATGAAGACATCTTTCTCTATTTCTCCCTCATGAAGACATCTTTCTCTATTTCTCCCTCTCTCCCCTCATGAAGACATCTTTCTCTATTTCTCCCTCTCTCCCTCTCATGAAGACATCTTTCTCTATTTCTCCCTCATGAAGACATCTTTCTCTATTTCGCCCTAATGAAGACATCTTTCTCTATTTCTCCCTCATGAAGACATCTTTCTCTATTTCTCCCTAATGAAGACATCTTTCTCTATTTCTCCCCCATGAAGACATCTTTCTCTATTTCTCCCTCTCTCCCCATCATGAAGACATCTTTCTCTATTTCTCCCTCTCTCCCCATCATGAAGACATCTTTCTCTATTTCTCCCTCATGAAGACATCTTTCTCTATTTCTCCCTCTCATGAAGACATCTTTCTCTATTTCTCCCTCTCTCCCTCTCATGAAGACATCTTTCTCTATTTTTCTCTCTCTCCCCTCATGAAGACATCTTTCTCTATTTCTCCTTCTCTCCCCGTCATGAATACATCTTTCTCTATTTCTCCCTCTCTCCCCTCATGAAGACATATTTCTCTATTTCTCCCTCTCTCCCCTCATGAAGACATATTTCTCTATTTCTCCCTCTCTCCCCTCATGAAGACATCTTTCTCTATTTCTCCCTCTCTCCCCTCATGAAGACATCTTTCTCTATTTCTCCCTCTCTCCCCTCATGAATACATCTTTCTCTATTTCTCCCTCTCTCCCCTCATGAAGACATCTTTCTCTATTTCTCCCTCTCATGAAGACATCTTTCTCTATTTCTCCCTCTCTCCCTCTCATGAAGACATCTTTCTCTATTTTTCTCTCTCTCCCCTCATGAAGACATCTTTCTCTATTTCTCCTTCTCTCCCCGTCATGAAGACATCTTTCTCTATTTCTCCCTCTCTCCCCTCATGAAGACATCTTTCTCTATTTCTCCCTCTCTCCCCTCATGAAGACATATTTCTCTATTTCTCCCTCTCTCCCTCTCATGAAGACATCTTTCTCTATTTCTCCCTCATGAAGACATCTTTCTCTATTTCTCCCTCTCATGAAGACATCTTTCTCTATTTCTCCCTCTCATGAAGACATCTTTCTCTATTTCTCCCTCTCTCCCCTCATGAAAACATCTTTCTCTATTTCTCCCTCTCTCCCCTCATGAAGACATCTTTCTCTATTTCTCCCTCTCTCCCTCTCATGAAGACATCTTTCTCTATTTCTCCCTCATGAAGACATCTTTCTCTATTTCTCCCTCTCTCCCCTCATGAAGACATCTTTCTCTATTTCTCCCTCTCTCCCTCTCATGAAGACATCTTTCTCTATTTCTCCCTCATGAAGACATCTTTCTCTATTTCGCCCTAATGAAGACATCTTTCTCTATTTCTCCCTCATGAAGACATCTTTCTCTATTTCTCCCTAATGAAGACATCTTTCTCTATTTCTCCCCCATGAAGACATCTTTCTCTATTTCTCCCTCTCTCCCCATCATGAAGACATCTTTCTCTATTTCTCCCTCTCTCCCCATCATGAAGACATCTTTCTCTATTTCTCCCTCATGAAGACATCTTTCTCTATTTCTCCCTCTCATGAAGACATCTTTCTCTATTTCTCCCTCTCTCCCTCTCATGAAGACATCTTTCTCTATTTTTCTCTCTCTCCCCTCATGAAGACATCTTTCTCTATTTCTCCTTCTCTCCCCGTCATGAATACATCTTTCTCTATTTCTCCCTCTCTCCCCTCATGAAGACATATTTCTCTATTTCTCCCTCTCTCCCCTCATGAAGACATCTTTCTCTATTTCTCCCTCTCTCCCTCTCATGAAGACATCTTTCTCTATTTCTCCCTCATGAAGACATCTTTCTCTATTTCTCCCTCTCTCCCCTCATGAAGACATATTTCTCTATTTCTCCCTCTCTCCCCATCATGAAGACATCTTTCTCTATTTCTCCCTCTCTTCCCTCATGAAGACATCTTTCTCTATTTCTCCCTCTCTCCCCTCATGAAGACATATTTCTCTATTTCTCCCTCTCTCCCCTCATGAAGACATCTTTCTCTATTTCTCCCTCTCTCCCCTCATGAAGACATCTTTCTCTATTTCTCCCTCTCTCCCCTCATGAATACATCTTTCTCTATTTCTCCCGCTCTCCCCTCATGAAGACATCTTTCTCTATTTCTCCCTCTCATGAAGACATCTTTCTCTATTTCTCCCTCTCTCCCTCTCATGAAGACATCTTTCTCTATTTTTCTCTCTCTCCCCTCATGAAGACATCTTTCTCTATTTCTCCTTCTCTCCCCGTCATGAAGACATCTTTCTCTATTTCTCCCTCTCTCCCCTCATGAAGACATCTTTCTCTATTTCTCCCTCTCTCCCCTCATGAAGACATATTTCTCTATTTCTCCCTCTCTCCCTCTCATGAAGACATCTTTCTCTATTTCTCCCTCATGAAGACATCTTTCTCTATTTCTCCCTCTCATGAAGACATCTTTCTCTATTTCTCCCTCTCATGAAGACATCTTTCTCTATTTCTCCCTCTCTCCCCTCATGAAAACATCTTTCTCTATTTCTCCCTCTCTCCCCTCATGAAGACATCTTTCTCTATTTCTCCCTCTCTCCCTCTCATGAAGACATCTTTCTCTATTTCTCCCTCATGAAGACATCTTTCTCTATTTCTCCCTCTCTCCCCTCATGAAGACATCTTTCTCTATTTCTCCCTCTCTCCCTCTCATGAAGACATCTTTCTCTATTTCTCCCTCATGAAGACATCTTTCTCTATTTCTCCCTCATGAAGACATCTTTCTCTATTTCACCCTAATGAAGACATCTTTCTCTATTTCTCCCTCATGAAGACATCTTTCTCTATTTCTCCCTAATGAAGACATCTTTCTCTATTTCTCCCCCATGAAGACATCTTTCTCTATTTCTCCCTCATGAAGACATCTTTCTCTATTTCGCCCTAATGAAGACATCTTTCTCTATTTCTCCCTCATGAAGACATCTTTCTCTATTTCTCCCTAATGAAGACATCTTTCTCTATTTCTCCTCCATGAAGACATCTTTCTCTATTTCTCCCTCATGAAGACATCTTTCTCTATTTCTCCCTCTCTCCCTCTCATGAAGACATCTTTCTCTATTTTTCTCTCTCTCCCCTCATGAAGACATCTTTCTCTATTTCTCCTTCTCTCCCCGTCATGAATACATCTTTCTCTATTTCTCCCTCTCTCCCCTCATGAAGACATATTTCTCTATTTCTCCCTCTCTCCCCTCATGAAGACATCTTTCTCTATTTCTCCCTCTCATGAAGACATCTTTCTCTATTTCTCCCTCATGAAGACATCTTTCTCTATTTCTCCCTAATGAAGACATCTTTCTCTATTTCTCCCTCATGAAGACATCTTTCTCTATTTCTCCCTCTCTCCCCATCATGAAGACATCTTTCTCTATTTCTCCCTCTCTCCCCTCATGAAGACATCTTTCTCTATTTCTCCCTCTCTCCCCTCATGAAGACATATTTCTCTATTTCTCCCTCTCTCCCCTCATGAAGACATCTTTCTCTATTTCTCCCTCTCATGAAGACATCTTTCTCTATTTCTCCCTCATGAAGACATCTTTCTCTATTTCTCCCTAATGAAGACATCTTTCTCTATTTCTCCCTCATGAAGACATCTTTCTCTATTTCTCCCTCTCTCCCCATCATGAAGACATCTTTCTCTATTTCTCCCTCTCTCCCCTCATGAAGACATCTTTCTCTATTTCTCCCTCTCTCCCCTCATGAAGACATATTTCTCTATTTCTCCCTCTCTCCCCTCATGAAGACATCTTTCTCTATTTCTCCCTCTCTCCCCTCATGAAGACATCTTTCTCTATTTCTCCCTCTCATGAAGACATCTTTCTCTATTTCTCCCTCTCTCCCTCTCATGAAGACATCTTTCTCTATTTTTCTCTCTCTCCCCTCATGAAGACATCTTTCTCTCTTTCTCCTTCTCTCCCCGTCATGAAGACATCTTTCTCTATTTCTCCCTCTCTCCCCTCATGAAGACATCTTTCTCTATTTCTCCCTCTCTCCCCTCATGAAGACATATTTCTCTATTTCTCCCTCTCTCCCTCTCATGAAGACATCTTTCTCTATTTCTCCCTCATGAAGACATCTTTCTCTATTTCTCCCTCTCATGAAGACATCTTTCTCTATTTCTCCCTCTCATGAAGACATCTTTCTCTATTTCTCCCTCTCTCCCCTGAAAACATCTTTCTCTATTTCTCCCTCTCTCCCCTCATGAAGACATCTTTCTCTATTTCTCCCTCTCTCCCTCTCATGAAGACATCTTTCTCTATTTCTCCCTCTCTCCCCTCATGAAGACATCTTTCTCTATTTCTCCCTCTCTCCCTCTCATGAAGACATCTTTCTCTATTTCTCCCTCATGAAGACATCTTTCTCTATTTCTCCCTCATGAAGACATCTTTCTCTATTTCACCCTAATGAAGACATCTTTCTCTATTTCTCCCTCATGAAGACATCTTTCTCTATTTCTCCCTAATGAAGACATCTTTCTCTATTTCTCCCCCATGAAGACATCTTTCTCTATTTCTCCCTCATGAAGACATCTTTCTCTATTTCTCCCTCTCATGAAGACATCTTTCTCTATTTCTCCCTCTCTCCCTCTCATGAAGACATCTTTCTCTATTTCTCCTTCTCTCCCCGTCATGAATACATCTTTCTCTATTTCTCCCTCTCTCCCCTCATGAAGACATATTTCTCTATTTCTCCCTCTCTCCCCTCATGAAGACATCTTTCTCTATTTCTACCTCTCTCCCTCTCATGAAGACATCTTTCTCTATTTCTCCCTCATGAAGACATCTTTCTCTATTTCTCCCTAATGAAGACATCTTTCTCTATTTCTCCCTCATGAAGACATCTTTCTCTATTTCTCCCTAATGAAGACATCTTTCTCTATTTCTCCCTCATGAAGACATCTTTCTCTATTTCTCCCTCATGAAGACATCTTTCTCTATTTCTCCCTCTCTCCCCATCATGAAGACATCTTTCTCTATTTCTCCCTCTCTCCCCTCATGAAGACATCTTTCTCTATTTCTCCCTCTCTCCCCTCATGAAGACATCTTTCTCTATTTCTCCCTCTCTCCCCTCATGAAGACATCTTTCTCTATTTCTCCCTCTCTCCCCTCATGAAGACATCTTTCTCTATTTCTCCCTCTCTCCCCTCATGAATACATCTTTCTCTATTTCTCCCTCTCTCCCCTCATGAAGACATCTTTCTCTATTTCTCCCTCTCATGAAGACATCTTTCTCTATTTCTCCCTCTCTCCCTCTCATGAAGACATCTTTCTCTATTTCTCCCTCTCTCCCCTCATGAAGACATCTTTCTCTATTTCTCCCTCTCTCCCCTCATGAAGACATATTTCTCTATTTCTCCCTCTCTCCCTCTCATGAAGACATCTTTCTCTATTTCTCCCTCATGAAGACATCTTTCTCTATTTCTCCCTCTCATGAAGACATCTTTCTCTATTTCTCCCTCTCATGAAGACATCTTTCTCTATTTCTCCCTCTCTCCCCTCATGAAAACATCTTTCTCTATTTCTCCCTCTCTCCCCTCATGAAGACATCTTTCTCTATTTCTCCCTCTCTCCCTCTCATGAAGACATCTTTCTCTATTTCTCCCTCATGAAGACATCTTTCTCTATTTCTCCCTCTCTCCCCTCATGAAGACATCTTTCTCTATTTCTCCCTCTCATGAAGACATCTTTCTCTATTTCTCCCTCATGAAGACATCTTTCTCTATTTCTCCCTCATGAAGACATCTTTCTCTATTTCGCCCTAATGAAGACATCTTTCTCTATTTCTCCCTCATGAAGACATCTTTCTCTATTTCTCCCTAATGAAGACATCTTTCTCTATTTCTCCCCCATGAAGACATCTTTCTCTATTTCTCCCTCATGAAGACATCTTTCTCTATTTCTCACTCTCTCCCCATCATGAAGACATCTTTCTCTATTTCTCCCTCTCTCCCCTCATGAAGACATCTTTCTCTATTTCTCCCTCTCTCCCCTCATGAAGACATCTTTCTCTATTTCTCCCTCTCTCCCCTCATGAAGACATCTTTCTCTATTTCTCCCTCTCTCCCCTCATGAAGACATCTTTCTCTATTTCTCCTTCTCTCCCCTCATGAAGACATCTTTCTCTATTTCTCCCTCTCTCCCCTCATGAAGACATCTTTCTCTATTTCTCCTTCTCTCCCCTCATGAAGACATCTTTCTCTATTTCTCCCTCTCTCCCCTCATGAAGACATCTTTCTCCATTTCTCCTTCTCTCCCCTCATGAAGACATCTTTCTCTATTTCTCCCTCTCTCCCCTCATGAAGACATCTTTCTCTATTTCTCCCTCTCTCCCCTCATGAAGACATCTTTCTCTATTTCTCCCTCTCTCCCACTCATGAAGACATCTTTCTCTATTTCTCCCTCATGAAGATATCTTTCCCTATTTCTCCCTCTCATGAAGACATCTTTCTCTATTTCTCCCTCTCATGAAGACATCTTTCTCTATTTCTCCCTCTCTCCCCTCATGAAAACATCTTTCTCTATTTCTCCCTCTCTCCCCTCATGAAGACATCTTTCTCTATTTCTCCTTCTCTCCCCTCATGAAGACATCTTTCTCTATTTCTCCCTCTCTCCCCTCATGAAGACATCTTTCTCTATTTCTCCCTCTCTCCCCTCATGAAGACATCTTTCTCTATTTCTCCTTCTCTCCCCTCATGAAGACATCTTTCTCTATTTCTTCTCCCTCATGAAGACATCTTTCTCTATTTCTCCTTTCTCCCCTCATGAAGACATCTTTCTCTATTTCTCCCTCTCTCCCCTCATGAAGACATCTTTCTCTATTTCTCCTTCTCTCCCCTCATGAAGACATCTTTCTCTATTTCTGAAGACCCTCTCTCCCTCCCCTCATGAAGACATCTTTCTCTATTTCTCCCTCATGAAGACATCTTTCTCTATTTCTCCCCTCATGAAGACATCTTTCTCTATTTCCCTAATGAAGACATCTTTCTCTATTTCTCCCTCATGAAGACATCTTTCTCTATTTCTCCCTAATGAAGACATCTTTCTCTATTCTCTCTCCCCCATGAAGACATCTTTCTCTATTTCTCCCTCATGAAGACATCTTTCTCTATTTCTCCCTCTCATGAAGACATCTTTCTCTATTTCTCCCTCTCTCCCTCTCATGAAGACATCTTTCTCTATTTCTCCTTCTCTCCCCTCATGAAGACATCTTTCTCTATTTCTCCCTCTCTCCCCTCATGAAGACATATTTCTCTATTTCTCCCTCTCTCCCCTCATGAAGACATCTTTCTCTATTTCTCCTCTCTCCCCTCATGAAGACATCTTTCTCTATTTCTCCCTCATGAAGACATCTTTCTCTATTTCTCCCTCATGAAGACATCTTTCTCTATTTCTCCCTCATGAAGACATCTTTCTCTATTTCTCCCTCATGAAGACATCTTTCTCTATTTCTCCCTCATGAAGACATCTTTCTCTATTTCTCCCTCATGAAGACATCTTTCTCTATTTCTCCCTCTCTCCCCTCATGAAGACATCTTTCTCTATTTCTCCCTCTCTCCCCTCATGAAGACATCTTTCTCTATTTCTCCCTCTCTCCCCTCATGAAGACATCTTTCTCTATTTCTCCTCTCTCCCCTCATGAAGACATCTTTCTCTATTTCTCCCTCTCTCCCCTCATGAAGACATCTTTCTCTATTTCTCCCTCTCTCCCCTCATGAAGACATCTTTCTCTATTTCTCCCTCTCTCCCCTCATGAAGACATCTTTCTCTATTTCTCCCTCTCATGAAGACATCTTTCTCTATTTCTCCCTCTCATGAAGACATCTTTCTCTATTTCTCCTCTCTCCCCTCATGAAGACATCTTTCTCTATTTCTCCCTCTCTCCCCTCATGAAGACATCTTTCTCTATTTCTCCCTCTCTCCCCTCATGAAGACATCTTTCTCTATTTCTCCCTCATGAAGACATCTTTCTCTATTTCTCCCTCTCTCCCCTCATGAAGACATCTTTCTCTATTTCTCCCTCTCTCCCTCATGAAGACATCTTTCTCTATTTCTCCCTCATGAAGACATCTTTCTCTATTTCTCCCTCATGAAGACATCTTTCTCTATTTCGCCCTAATGAAGACATCTTTCTCTATTTCTCCCTCATGAAGACATCTTTCTCTATTTCTCCCTAATGAAGACATCTTTCTCTATTTTCCCCCATGAAGACATCTTTCTCTATTTTTCTCCCTCATGAAGACATCTTTCTCTATTTCTCCTCTCTCCCCATCATGAAGACATCTTTCTCTATTTCTCCCTCTCTCCCCTCATGAAGACATCTTTCTCTATTTCTCCCTCTCTCCCCTCATGAAGACATCTTTCTCTATTTCTCCCTCTCTCCCCTCATGAAGACATCTTTCTCTATTTCTCCCTCTCTCCCCTCATGAAGACATCTTTCTCTATTTCTCCTTCTCTCCCCTCATGAAGACATCTTTCTCTATTTCTCCCTCTCTCCCCTCATGAAGACATCTTTCTCTATTTCTCCTTCTCTCCCCTCATGAAGACATCTTTCTCTATTTCTCCCTCTCTCCCCTCATGAAGACATCTTTCTCCATTTCTCCTTCTCTCCCCTCATGAAGACATCTTTCTCTATTTCTCCTCTCTCCCCTCATGAAGACATCTTTCTCTATTTCTCCCTCTCTCCCCTCATGAAGACATCTTTCTCTATTTCTCCCTCTCTCCCCTCATGAAGACATCTTTCTCTATTTCTCCCTCATGAAGACATCTTTCTCTATTTCTCCCTCTCATGAAGACATCTTTCTCTATTTCTCCCCTCATGAAGACATCTTTCTCTATTTCTCCCTCTCTCCCCTCATGAAAACATATTTCTCTATTTCTCCCTCTCTCCCCTCATGAAGACATCTTTCTCTATTTCTCCCTCTCTCCCTCTCATGAAGACATCTTTCTCTATTTCTCCCTCATGAAGACATCTTTCTCTATTTCTCCCTCTCTCCCCTCATGAAGACATCTTTCTCTATTTCTCCCTCTCTCCCTCTCATGAAGACATCTTTCTCTATTTCTCCCTCATGAAGACATCTTTCTCTATTTCTCCCTCATGAAGACATCTTTCTCTATTTCGCCCTAATGAAGACATCTTTCTCTATTTCTCCCTCATGAAGACATCTTTCTCTATTTCTCCCTAATGAAGACATCTTTCTCTATTTCTCCCCCATGAAGACATCTTTCTCTATTTCTCCCTCATGAAGACATCTTTCTCTATTTCTCACTCTCTCCCCATCATGAAGACATCTTTCTCTATTTCTCCCTCTCTCCCCTCATGAAGACATCTTTCTCTATTTCTCCCTCTCTCCCCTCATGAAGACATCTTTCTCTATTTCTCCCTCTCTCCCCTCATGAAGACATCTTTCTCTATTTCTCCCTCTCTCCCCTCATGAAGACATCTTTCTCTATTTCTCCTTCTCTCCCCTCATGAAGACATCTTTCTCTATTTCTCCCTCTCTCCCCTCATGAAGACATCTTTCTCTATTTCTCCTTCTCTCCCCTCATGAAGACATCTTTCTCTATTTCTCCCTCTCTCCCCTCATGAAGACATCTTTCTCCATTTCTCCTTCTCTCCCCTCATGAAGACATCTTTCTCTATTTCTCCCTCTCTCCCTCTCATGAAGACATCTTTCTCTATTTCTCCCTCATGAAGACATCTTTCTCTATTTCTCCCTCATGAAGACATCTTTCTCTATTTCACCCTAATGAAGACATCTTTCTCTATTTCTCCCTCATGAAGACATCTTTCTCTATTTCTCCCTAATGAAGACATCTTTCTCTATTTCTCCCCCATGAAGACATCTTTCTCTATTTCTCCCTCATGAAGACATCTTTCTCTATTTCTCCCTCCCCTCATGAAGACATCTTTCTCTATTTCTCCCTCTCTCCCCTCATGAAGACATCTTTCTCTATTTCTCCCTCTCTCCCCTCATGAAGACATCTTTCTCTATTTCTCCTCTCTCCCCTCATGAAGACATCTTTCTCTATTTCTCCCTCTCTCCCCTCATGAAGACATCTTTCTCTATTTCTCCCTCTCTCCCTCTCTGAAGACATCTTTCTCTATTTCTCCCTCATGAAGACATCTTTCTCTATTTCTCCCTCATGAAGACATCTTTCTCTATTTCTCCCTCATGAAGACATCTTTCTCTATTTCTCCCTCATGAAGACATCTTTCTCTTTCTTCTCCCTCATGAAGACATCTTTCTCTATTTTCTCCCCTCATGAAGACATCTTTCTCTATTTCTCCCTCATGAAGACATCTTTCTCTATTTCTCCTCTCATGAAGACATCTTTCTCTATTTCTCCCTCTCTCCCCTCATGAAGACATCTTTCTCTATTTCTCCCTCTCTCCCCTCATGAAGACATCTTTCTCTATTTCTCCCTCTCTCCCCTCATGAAGACATCTTTCTCTATTTCTCCCTCTCTCCCCTCATGAAGACATCTTTCTCTATTTCTCCCTCTCTCCCCTCATGAAGACATCTTTCTCTATTTCTCCCCCCTCATCTCTCCCTCTCATGAAGACATCTTTCTCTATTTCTCTCTCTCCCCATCATGAAGACATCTTTCTCTATTTCTCTCCTCCCCTCATGAAGACATCTTTCTCTATTTCTCCCTCATGAAGACATCTTTCTCTATTTCTCCCTCATGAAGACATCTTTCTCTATTTTCCTCCCTCTCTCTATTTCCCCTCATGAAGACATCTTTCTCTATTTCTCCTCTCTCCCCTCATGAAGACATCTTTCTCTATTTCTCCCTCTCTCCCCTCATGAAGACATCTTTCTCTATTTCTCCTCTCTCCCCTCATGAAGACATCTTTCTCTATTTCTCCCTCTCTCCCCTCATGAAGACATCTTTCTCTATTTCTCCCTCTCTCCCCTCATGAAGACATCTTTCTCTATTTCTCCCTCTCTCCCCTCATGAAGACATCTTTCTCTATTTCTCCCTCTCTCCCCTCATGAAGACATCTTTCTCTATTTCTCCCTCTCTCCCCTCATGAAGACATCTTTCTCTATTTCTCCCTCTCTCCCCTCATGAAGACATCTTTCTCTATTTCTCCCTCTCTCCCCTCATGAAGACATCTTTCTCTATTTCTCTCTCTTTCCCTCTCATGAAGACATCTTTCTCTATTTCTCCCTCTCATGAAGACATCTTTCTCTATTTCTCCCTCTCTCCCCTCATGAAAACATCTTTCTCTATTTCTCCCTCTCTCCCCTCATGAAGACATCTTTCTCTATTTCTCCCTCTCTCCCTCTCATGAAGACATCTTTCTCTATTTCTCCCTCATGAAGACATCTTTCTCTATTTCTCCCTCTCTCCCCTCATGAAGACATCTTTCTCTATTTCTCCCTCATGAAGACATCTTTCTCTATTTCTCCCTCATGAAGACATCTTTCTCTATTTCTCCCTCTCTCCCCTCATGAAGACATCTTTCTCTATTTCTCCCTCTCTCCCTCTCATGAAGACATCTTTCTCTATTTCTCCCTCATGAAGACATCTTTCTCTATTTCTCCCTCTCTCCCCTCATGAAGACATCTTTCTCTATTTCTCCCTCATGAAGACATCTTTCTCTATTTCTCCCTCATGAAGACATCTTTCTCTATTTCTCCCTCTCTCCCTCTCATGAAGACATCTTTCTCTATTTCTCCCTCATGAAGACATCTTTCTCTATTTCTCCCTCATGAAGACATCTTTCTCTATTTCTCCCTCTCTCCCCTCATGAAGACATCTTTCTCTATTTCTCCCTCTCTCCCACTCATGAAGACATCTTTCTCTATTTCTCCCTCTCTCCCCCCATGAAGACATCTTTCTCTATTTCTCCCTCTCTCCCCTCATGAAGACATCTTTCTCTATTTCTCCCTCTCTCCCCTCATGAAGACATCTTTCTCTATTTCTCCCTCTCTCCCTCTCATGAAGACATCTTTCTCTATTTATCTCTCTCTCCCCTCATGAAGACATCTTTCTCTATTTCTCCCTCTCTCCCTCTCATGAAGACATCTTTCTCTATTTCTCCCTCTCTCCCCTCATGAAGACATCTTTCTCTATTTCTCTCTCTCTCCCCTCATGAAGACATCTTTCTCTATTTCTCCCTCTCTCCCCTCATGAAGACATCTTTCTCTATTTCTCCTCTCTCCCCTCATGAAGACATCTTTCTCTATTTCTCCCTCTCTCCCTCTCATGAAGACATCTTTCTCTATTTCTCCCTCTCTCCCCATCATGAAGACATCTTTCTCTATTTCTCCCTCTCTCCCCTCATGAAGACATCTTTCTCTATTTCTCCCTCATGAAGACATCTTTCTCTATTTCTCCCTCATGAATACATCTTTCTCTATTTCTCCCTCATGAAGACATCTTTCTCTATTTCTCCCTCATGAATACATCTTTCTCTATTTCTCCCTCATGAAGACATCTTTCTCTATTTCTCCCTCTCTCCCCTCATGAAGACATCTTTCTCTATTTCTCCCTCTCTCCCTCTCATGAAGACATCTTTCTCTATTTCTCCCTCTCTCCCCATCATGAAGACATCTTTCTCTATTTCTCCCTCTCTCCCCTCATGAAGACATCTTTCTCTATTTCTCCCTCATGAAGACATCTTTCTCTATTTCTCCCTCATGAATACATCTTTCTCTATTTCTCCCTCATGAAGACATCTTTCTCTATTTCTCCCCCATGAAGACATCTTTCTCTATTTCTCCCTCATGAAGACATCTTTCTCTATTTCTCACTCTCTCCCCATCATGAAGACATCTTTCTCTATTTCTCCCTCTCTCCCCTCATGAAGACATCTTTCTCTATTTCTCCCTCTCTCCCCTCATGAAGACATCTTTCTCTATTTCTCCCTCTCTCCCCTCATGAAGACATCTTTCTCTATTTCTCCCTCTCTCCCCTCATGAAGACATCTTTCTCTATTTCTCCTTCTCTCCCCTCATGAAGACATCTTTCTCTATTTCTCCCTCTCTCCCCTCATGAAGACATCTTTCTCTATTTCTCCTTCTCTCCCCTCATGAAGACATCTTTCTCTATTTCTCCCTCTCTCCCCTCATGAAGACATCTTTCTCCATTTCTCCTTCTCTCCCCTCATGAAGACATCTTTCTCTATTTCTCCCTCTCTCCCCTCATGAAGACATCTTTCTCTATTTCTCCCTCTCTCCCCTCATGAAGACATCTTTCTCTATTTCTCCCTCTCTCCCACTCATGAAGACATCTTTCTCTATTTCTCCCTCATGAAGACATCTTTCTCTATTTCTCCCTCTCATGAAGACATCTTTCTCTATTTCTCCCTCTCATGAAGACATCTTTCTCTATTTCTCCCTCTCTCCCCTCATGAAAACATATTTCTCTATTTCTCCCTCTCTCCCCTCATGAAGACATCTTTCTCTATTTCTCCCTCTCTCCCTCTCATGAAGACATCTTTCTCTATTTGTCCCTCATGAAGACATCTTTCTCTATTTCTCCCTCTCTCCCTCTCATGAAGACATCTTTCTCTATTTCTCCCTCATGAAGACATCTTTCTCTATTTCTCCCTCATGAAGACATCTTTCTCTATTTCGCCCTAATGAAGACATCTTTCTCTATTTCTCCCTCATGAAGACATCTTTCTCTATTTCTCCCTCTCTCCCCTCATGAAGACATCTTTCTCTATTTCTCCCTCTCTCCCCTCATGAAGACATCTTTCTCTATTTCTCCCTCTCTCTCTCATGAAGACATATTTCTCTATTTCTCACTCTCTCCCCTCATGAAGACATCTTTCTCTATTTCTCTCTCTCTCCCCTCATGAAGACATCTTTTTCTATTTCTCCCTCTCCCTCTCATGAAGACATCTTTCTCTATTTTATCTCTCTCCCTCATGAAGACATCTTTCTCTATTTCTCCTCTCTCCCTCTCATGAAGACATCTTTCTCTATTTCTCCCTCTCTCCCCTCATGAAGACATCTTTCTCTATTTCTCTCTCTCTCCCTCATGAAGACATCTTTCTCTATTTCTCCCTCTCTCCCCTCATGAAGACATCTTTCTCTATTTCTCCCTCTCTCCCCTCATGAAGACATCTTTCTCTATTTCTCCCTCTCTCCCTCTCATGAAGACATCTTTCTCTATTTCTCCCTCTCTCCCCATCATGAAGACATCTTTCTCTATTTCTCCCTCTCTCCCCTCATGAAGACATCTTTCTCTATTTCTCCCTCATGAAGACATCTTTCTCTATTTCTCCCTCATGAATACATCTTTCTCTATTTCTCCCTCATGAAGACATCTTTCTCTATTTCTCCCTCATGAATACATCTTTCTCTATTTCTCCCTCATGAAGACATCTTTCTCTATTTCTCCCTCTCTCCCCTCATGAAGACATCTTTCTCTATTTCTCCCTCTCTCCCTCTCATGAAGACATCTTTCTCTATTTCTCCCTCTCTCCCCATCATGAAGACATCTTTCTCTATTTCTCCCTCTCTCCCCTCATGAAGACATCTTTCTCTATTTCTCCCTCATGAAGACATCTTTCTCTATTTCTCCCTCATGAATACATCTTTCTCTATTTCTCCCTCATGAAGACATCTTTCTCTATTTCTCCCCATGAAGACATCTTTCTCTATTTCTCCCTCATGAAGACATCTTTCTCTATTTCTCACTCTCTCCCCATCATGAAGACATCTTTCTCTATTTCTCCCTCTCTCCCCTCATGAAGACATCTTTCTCTATTTCTCCCTCTCTCCCCTCATGAAGACATCTTTCTCTATTTCTCCCTCTCTCCCCTCATGAAGACATCTTTCTCTATTTCTCCCTCTCTCCCCTCATGAAGACATCTTTCTCTATTTCTCCTTCTCTCCCCTCATGAAGACATCTTTCTCTATTTCTCCCTCTCTCCCCTCATGAAGACATCTTTCTCTATTTCTCCTTCTCTCCCCTCATGAAGACATCTTTCTCTATTTCTCCCTCTCTCCCCTCATGAAGACATCTTTCTCCATTTCTCCTTCTCTCCCCTCATGAAGACATCTTTCTCTATTTCTCCCTCTCTCCCCTCATGAAGACATCTTTCTCTATTTCTCCCTCTCTCCCCTCATGAAGACATCTTTCTCTATTTCTCCCTCTCTCCCACTCATGAAGACATCTTTCTCTATTTCTCCCTCATGAAGACATCTTTCTCTATTTCTCCCTCTCATGAAGACATCTTTCTCTATTTCTCCCTCTCATGAAGACATCTTTCTCTATTTCTCCCTCTCTCCCCTCATGAAAACATATTTCTCTATTTCTCCTCTCTCCCCTCATGAAGACATCTTTCTCTATTTCTCCTCTCTCCCTCTCATGAAGACATCTTTCTCTATTTGTCCCTCATGAAGACATCTTTCTCTATTTCTCCCTCTCTCCCCTCATGAAGACATCTTTCTCTATTTCTCCCTCTCTCCCTCTCATGAAGACATCTTTCTCTATTTCTCCCTCATGAAGACATCTTTCTCTATTTCTCCCTCATGAAGACATCTTTCTCTATTTCGCCCTAATGAAGACATCTTTCTCTATTTCTCCCTCATGAAGACATCTTTCTCTATTTCTCCCTAATGAAGATATCTTTCTCTATTTCTCCCCCATGAAGACATCTTTCTCTATTTCTCCCTCATGAAGACATCTTTCTCTATTTCTCACTCTCTCCCCATCATGAAGACATCTTTCTCTATTTCTCCCTCTCTCCCCTCATGAAGACATCTTTCTCTATTTCTCCCTCTCTCCCCTCATGAAGACATCTTTCTCTATTTCTCCCTCTCTCCCCTCATGAAGACATCTTTCTCTATTTCTCCTTCTCTCCCCTCATGAAGACATCTTTCTCTATTTCTCCCTCTCTCCCCTCATGAAGACATCTTTCTCTATTTCTCCTTCTCTCCCCTCATGAAGACATCTTTCTCTATTTCTCCCTCTCTCCCCTCATGAAGACATCTTTCTCCATTTCTCCTTCTCTCCCCTCATGAAGACATCTTTCTCTATTTCTCCCCCTCTCCCCTCATGAAGACATCTTTCTCTATTTCTCCCTCTCTCCCCTCATGAAGACATCTTTCTCTATTTCTCCCTCTCTCCCACTCATGAAGACATCTTTCTCTATTTCTCCCTCTCTCCCCCCATGAAGACATCTTTCTCTATTTCTCCCTCTCTCCCCTCATGAAGACATCTTTCTCTATTTCTCCCTCTCTCCCCTCATGAAGACATCTTTCTCTATTTCTCCCTCTCTCCCTCTCATGAAGACATCTTTCTCTATTTATCTCTCTCTCCCCTCATGAAGACATCTTTCTCTATTTCTCCCTCTCTCCCTCTCATGAAGACATCTTTCTCTATTTCTCTCTCTCTCCCCTCATGAAGACATCTTTCTCTATTTCTCCCTCTCTCCCCTCATGAAGACATCTTTCTCTATTTCTCCCTCTCTCCCCTCATGAAGACATCTTTCTCTATTTCTCCCTCTCTCCCCTCATGAAGACATCTTTCTCTATTTCTCCCTCTCTCCCCATCATGAAGACATCTTTCTCTATTTCTCCCTCTCTCCCCTCATGAAGACATCTTTCTCTATTTCTCCATCATGAAGACATCTTTCTCTATTTCTCCCTCATGAATACATCTTTCTCTATTTCTCCTTCATGAAGACATCTTTCTCTATTTCTCCCTCATGAAGACATCTTTCTCTATTTCTCCCTCTCTCCCCTCATGAAGACATCTTTCTCTATTCCTCCCTCTCTCCCTCTCATGAAGACATCTTTCTCTATTTCTCTCTCTCTCCCCTCATGAAGACATCTTTCTCTATTTCTCCCTCTCTCCCCTCATGAAGACATCTTTCTCTATTTCTCCCTCTCTCCCACTCACGAAGACATCTTTCTCTATTTCTCCCTCTCTCCCCTCATGAAGACATCTTTCTCTATTTCTCCCTCTCTCCCCTCATGAAGACATCTTTCTCTATTTCTCTCTCTTTCCCTCTCATGAAGACATCTTTCTCTATTTCTCCCTCTCATGAAGACATCTTTCTCTATTTCTCCCTCTCTCCCCTCATGAAAACATCTTTCTCTATTTCTCCCTCTCTCCCCTCATGAAGACATCTTTCTCTATTTCTCCCTCTCTCCCTCTCATGAAGACATCCTTCTCTATTTCTCCCTCATGAAGACATCTTTCTCTATTTCTCCCTCTCTCCCCTCATGAAGACATCTTTCTCTATTTCTCCCTCTCTCCCTCTCATGAAGACATCTTTCTCTATTTCTCCCTCATGAAGACATCTTTCTCTATTTCTCCCTCATGAAGACATCTTTCTCTATTTCTCCCTCTCTCCCCTCATGAAGACATCTTTCTCTATTTCTCCCTCTCTCCCACTCATGAAGACATCTTTCTCTATTTCTCCCTCTCTCCCCCCATGAAGACATCTTTCTCTATTTCTCCCTCTCTCCCCTCATGAAGACATCTTTCTCTATTTCTCCCTCTCTCCCCTCATGAAGACATCTTTCTCTATTTCTCCCTCTCTCCCTCTCATGAAGACATCTTTCTCTATTTATCTCTCTCTCCCCTCATGAAGACATCTTTCTCTATTTCTCCCTCTCTCCCTCTCATGAAGACATCTTTCTCTATTTCTCCCTCTCTCCCCTCATGAAGACATCTTTCTCTATTTCTCTCTCTCTCCCCTCATGAAGACATCTTTCTCTATTTCTCCCTCTCTCCCCTCATGAAGACATCTTTCTCTATTTCTCCCTCTCTCCCCTCATGAAGACATCTTTCTCTATTTCTCCATCTCTCCCTCTCATGAAGACATCTTTCTCTATTTCTCCCTGTCTCCCCATCATGAAGACATCTTTCTCTATTTCTCCCTCTCTCCCCTCATGAAGACATCTTTCTCTATTTCTCCCTCATGAAGACATCTTTCTCTATTTCTCCCTCATGAATAGATCTTTCTCTATTTCTCCCTCATGAAGACATCTTTCTCTATTTCTCCCTCATGAATACATCTTTCTCTATTTCTCCCTCATGAAGACATCTTTCTCTATTTCTCCCTCTCTCCCCTCATGAAGACATCTTTCTCTATTTCTCCCTCTCTCCCTCTCATGAAGACATCTTTCTCTATTTCTCCCTCTCTCCCCATCATGAAGACATCTTTCTCTATTTCTCCCTCTCTCCCCTCATGAAGACATCTTTCTCTATTTCTCCCTCATGAAGACATCTTTCTCTATTTCTCCCTCATGAATACATCTTTCTCTATTTCTCCCTCATGAAGACATCTTTCTCTATTTCTCCCTCATGAAGACATCTTTCTCTATTTCTCCCTCTCTCCCCTCATGAAGACATCTTTCTCTATTCCTCCCTCTCTCCCTCTCATGAAGACATCTTTCTCTATTTCTCTCTCTCTCCCCTCATGAAGACATCTTTCTCTATTTCTCCCTCTCTCCCTCTCATGAAGACATCTTTCTCTATTTCTCCCTCTCTCCCCTCATGAAGACATCTTTCTCTATTTCTCCCTCTCTCCCCTCATGAAGACATCTTTCTCTATTTCTCCCTCTCTCCCACTCACGAAGACATCTTTCTCTATTTCTCCCTCTCTCCCCTCATGAAGACATCTTTCTCTATTTCTCCCTCTCTCCCCTCATGAAGACATCTTTCTCTATTTCTCCCTCTCTCCCCTCATGAAGACATCTTTCTCTATTTCTCTCTCTTTCCCTCTCATGAAGACATCTTTCTCTATTTCTCCCTCTCTCCCCTCATGAAGACATCTTTCTCTATTTCTCCCTCTCTCCCACTCATGAAGACATCTTTCTCTATTTCTCCCTCATGAAGACATCTTTCTCTATTTCTCCCTCTCATGAAGACATCTTTCTCTATTTCTCCCTCTCATGAAGACATCTTTCTCTATTCCTCCCTCTCTCCCTCTCATGAAGACATCTTTCTCTATTTCTCTCTCTCTCCCCTCATGAAGACATCTTTCTCTATTTCTCCCTCTCTCCCTCTCATGAAGACATCTTTCTCTATTTCTCCCTCTCTCCCCTCATGAAGACATCTTTCTCTATTTCTCCCTCTCTCCCCTCATGAAGACATCTTTCTCTATTTCTCCCTCTCTCCCCTCATGAAGACATCTTTCTCTATTTCTCCTTCTCTCCCCTCATGAAGACATCTTTCTCTATTTCTCCCTCTCTCCCCTCATGAAGACATCTTTCTCTATTTCTCCTTCTCTCCCCTCATGAAGACATCTTTCTCTATTTCTCCCTCTCTCCCCTCATGAAGACATCTTTCTCCATTTCTCCTTCTCTCCCCTCATGAAGACATCTTTCTCTATTTCTCCTCTCTCCCCTCATGAAGACATCTTTCTCTATTTCTCCCTCTCTCCCCTCATGAAGACATCTTTCTCTATTTCTCCCTCTCTCCCACTCATGAAGACATCTTTCTCTATTTCTCCCTCATGAAGACATCTTTCTCTATTTCTCCCTCTCATGAAGACATCTTTCTCTATTTCTCCCTCTCCCTCTCATGAAGACATCTTTCTCTATTTCTCCCTCTCTCCCCTCATGAAAACATATTTCTCTATTTCTCCCTCTCTCCCCTCATGAAGACATCTTTCTCTATTTCTCCCTCTCTCCCTCTCATGAAGACATCTTTCTCTATTTGTCCCTCATGAAGACATCTTTCTCTATTTCTCCCTCTCTCCCCTCATGAAGACATCTTTCTCTATTTCTCCCTCTCTCCCTCTCATGAAGACATCTTTCTCTATTTCTCCCTCATGAAGACATCTTTCTCTATTTCTCCCTCATGAAGACATCTTTCTCTATTTCGCCCTAATGAAGACATCTTTCTCTATTTCTCCCTCATGAAGACATCTTTCTCTATTTCTCCCTCTCTCCCCTCATGAAGACATCTTTCTCTATTTCTCCCTCTCTCCCACTCATGAAGACATCTTTCTCTATTTCTCCCTCTCTCCCCCCATGAAGACATCTTTCTCTATTTCTCCCTCTCTCCCCTCATGAAGACATCTTTCTCTATTTCTCCCTCTCTCCCCTCATGAAGACATCTTTCTCTATTTCTCCCTCTCTCCCTCTCATGAAGACATCTTTCTCTATTTATCTCTCTCTCCCCTCATGAAGACATCTTTCTCTATTTCTCCCTCTCTCCCTCTCATGAAGACATCTTTCTCTATTTCTCCCTCTCTCCCCTCATGAAGACATCTTTCTCTATTTCTCTCTCTCCCCTCATGAAGACATCTTTCTCTATTTCTCCCTCTCTCCCCTCATGAAGACATCTTTCTCTATTTCTCCCTCTCTCCCCTCATGAAGACATCTTTCTCTATTTCTCCCTCTCTCCCTCTCATGAAGACATCTTTCTCTATTTCTCCCTCTCTCCCCATCATGAAGACATCTTTCTCTATTTCTCCCTCTCTCCCCTCATGAAGACATCTTTCTCTATTTCTCCCTCATGAAGACATCTTTCTCTATTTCTCCCTCATGAATACATCTTTCTCTATTTCTCCCTCATGAAGACATCTTTCTCTATTTCTCCCTCATGAATACATCTTTCTCTATTTCTCCCTCATGAAGACATCTTTCTCTATTTCTCCCTCTCTCCCCTCATGAAGACATCTTTCTCTATTTCTCCCTCTCTCCCTCTCATGAAGACATCTTTCTCTATTTCTCCCTCTCTCCCCATCATGAAGACATCTTTCTCTATTTCTCCCTCTCTCCCCTCATGAAGACATCTTTCTCTATTTCTCCCTCATGAAGACATCTTTCTCTATTTCTCCCTCATGAATACATCTTTCTCTATTTCTCCCTCATGAAGACATCTTTCTCTATTTTCTCCCTCATGAAGACATCTTTCTCTATTTTTCTCCCTCATGAAGACATCTTTCTCTATTTCTCCCTCTCTCCCCTCATGAAGACATCTTTCTCTATTTCTCTCCTCTCTCCCCTCATGAAGACATCTTTCTCTATTTCTCCCTCTCTCCCCTCATGAAGACATCTTTCTCTATTTCTCCTCTCTCCCCTCATGAAGACATCTTTCTCTATTTCTCCTCTCTCCCCTCATGAAGACATCTTTCTCTATTTCTCCCTCTCTCCCTCTCATGAAGACATCTTTCTCTATTTCTCCCTCTCTCCCCTCATGAAGACATCTTTCTCTATTTCTCCCTCTCTCCCCTCATGAAGACATCTTTCTCTATTTCTCCCTCTCTCCCCTCATGAAGACATCTTTCTCTATTTCTCCCTCATGAAGACATCTTTCTCTATTTCTCCCTCATGAAGACATCTTTCTCTATTTCTCCCTCTCTCCCCTCATGAAGACATCTTTCTCTATTTCTCCCTCTCTCCCACTCATGAAGACATCTTTCTCTATTTCTCCTCTCTCTCCCCCCATGAAGACATCTTTCTCTATTTCTCCCTCTCTCCCCTCATGAAGACATCTTTCTCTATTTCTCCCTCTCTCCCCTCATGAAGACATCTTTCTCTATTTCTCCCTCTCTCCCTCTCATGAAGACATCTTTCTCTATTTCTCTCTCTCTCCCCTCATGAAGACATCTTTCTCTATTTCTCCCTCTCTCCCTCTCATGAAGACATCTTTCTCTATTTCTCCCTCTCTCCCCTCATGAAGACATCTTTCTCTATTTCTCCCTCTCTCCCCTCATGAAGACATCTTTCTCTATTTCTCCCTCTCTCCCCTCATGAAGACATCTTTCTCTATTTCTCCCTCTCTCCCCTCATGAAGACATCTTTCTCTATTTCTCCCTCTCTCCCCTCATGAAGACATCTTTCTCTATTTCTCCCTGTCTCCCCATCATGAAGACATCTTTCTCTATTTCTCCCTCTCTCCCCTCATGAAGACATCTTTCTCTATTTCTCCCTCATGAAGACATCTTTCTCTATTTCTCCCTCATGAATAGATCTTTCTCTATTTCTCCCTCATGAAGACATCTTTCTCTATTTCTCCCTCATGAATACATCTTTCTCTATTTCTCCCTCATGAAGACATCTTTCTCTATTTCTCCCTCTCTCCCCTCATGAAGACATCTTTCTCTATTTCTCCCTCTCTCCCTCTCATGAAGACATCTTTCTCTATTTCTCCCTCTCTCCCCATCATGAAGACATCTTTCTCTATTTCTCCCTCTCTCCCCTCATGAAGACATCTTTCTCTATTTCTCCCTCATGAAGACATCTTTCTCTATTTCTCCCTCATGAATACATCTTTCTCTATTTCTCCCTCATGAAGACATCTTTCTCTATTTTTCTCCCTCATGAAGACATCTTTCTCTATTTCTCCCTCTCTCCCCTCATGAAGACATCTTTCTCTATTTCTCCCTCTCTCCCCTCATGAAGACATCTTTCTCTATTTCTCCCTCTCTCCCCTCATGAAGACATCTTTCTCTATTTCTCCCTCTCTCCCTCTCATGAAGACATCTTTCTCTATTTCTCCCTCTCTCCCCTCATGAAGACATCTTTCTCTATTTCTCCCTCTCTCCCCTCATGAAGACATCTTTCTCTATTTCTCCCTCTCTCCCACTCACGAAGACATCTTTCTCTATTTCTCCCTCTCTCCCCTCATGAAGACATCTTTCTCTATTTCTCCCTCTCTCCCCTCATGAAGACATCTTTCTCTATTTCTCCCTCTCTCCCCTCATGAAGACATCTTTCTCTATTTCTCTCTCTTTCCCTCTCATGAAGACATCTTTCTCTATTTCTCCCTCTCTCCCCTCATGAAGACATCTTTCTCTATTTCTCCCTCTCTCCCACTCATGAAGACATCTTTCTCTATTTCTCCCTCATGAAGACATCTTTCTCTATTTCTCCCTCTCATGAAGACATCTTTCTCTTTTCTCCCTCTCATGAAGACATCTTTCTCTATTTCTCCTCTCTCCCCTCATGAAGACATCTTTCTCTATTTCTCCCTCTCTCCCCTCATGAAGACATCTTTCTCTATTTCTCCCTCTCTCCCCTCATGAAGACATCTTTCTCTATTTCTCCCTCTCTCCCCTCATGAAGACATCTTTCTCTATTTCTCCCTCTCTCCCCTCATGAAGACATCTTTCTCTATTTCTCCCTCTCTCCCCTCATGAAGACATCTTTCTCTATTTCTCCTTTCTCCCCTCATGAAGACATCTTTCTCTATTTCTCCCTCTCTCCCCTCATGAAGACATCTTTCTCTATTTCTTCTCTCCCCTCATGAAGACATCTTTCTCTATTTCTCCCTCTCTCCCCTCATGAAGACATCTTTCTCCATTTCTCCTTCTCTCCCCTCATGAAGACATCTTTCTCTATTTCTCCCTCTCTCCCCTCATGAAGACATCTTTCTCTATTTCTCCCTCTCTCCCCTCATGAAGACATCTTTCTCTATTTCTCCCTCTCTCCCCTCATGAAGACATCTTTCTCTATTTCTCCCTCATGAAGACATCTTTCTCTATTTCTCCCTCATGAAGACATCTTTCTCTATTTCTCCCTCTCATGAAGACATCTTTCTCTATTTCTCCCTCTCTCCCCTCATGAAGACATCTTTCTCTATTTCTCCCTCTCTCCCCTCATGAAGACATCTTTCTCTATTTCTCCCTCTCTCCCTCTCATGAAGACATCTTTCTCTATTTCTCCCTCATGAAGACATCTTTCTCTATTTCTCCCTCTCTCCCCTCATGAAGACATCTTTCTCTATTTCTCCCTCTCTCCCCTCATGAAGACATCTTTCTCTATTTCTTCATCTTTCTCTATTTCTCCCTCATGAAGACATCTTTCTCTATTTCTCCCTAATGAAGACATCTTTCTCTATTTCCCTCATGAAGACATCTTTCTCTATTTCTCCCTCTCTCCCCTCATGAAGACATCTTTCTCTATTTCTCCCTCTCTCCCCCTCATGAAGACATCTTTCTCTATTTCTCCCTCTCTCCCCCATGAAGACATCTTTCTCTATTTCTCCCTCTCTCCCCTCATGAAGACATCTTTCTCTATTTCTCCCTCTCTCCCCTCATGAAGACATCTTTCTCTATTTCTCCCTCTCTCCCCTCATGAAGACATCTTTCTCTATTTCTCTCTCTCTCCCCTCATGAAGACATCTTTCTCTATTTCTCCCTCTCTCCCTCTCATGAAGACATCTTTCTCTATTTCTCCCTCTCTCCCCTCATGAAGACATCTTTCTCTATTTCTCTCTCTCTCCCCTCATGAAGACATCTTTCTCTATTTCTCCCTCTCTCCCCTCATGAAGACATCTTTCTCTATTTCTCCCTCTCTCCCCTCATGAAGACATCTTTCTCTATTTCTCCCTCTCTCCCTCTCATGAAGACATCTTTCTCTATTTCTCCCTCTCTCCCCATCATGAAGACATCTTTCTCTATTTCTCCCTCTCTCCCCTCATGAAGACATCTTTCTCTATTTCTCCCTCATGAAGACATCTTTCTCTATTTCTCCCTCATGAATACATCTTTCTCTATTTCTCCCTCATGAAGACATCTTTCTCTATTTCTCCCTCATGAATACATCTTTCTCTATTTCTCCCTCATGAAGACATCTTTCTCTATTTCTCCCTCTCTCCCCTCATGAAGACATCTTTCTCTATTTCTCCCTCTCTCCCTCTCATGAAGACATCTTTCTCTATTTCTCCCTCTCTCCCCATCATGAAGACATCTTTCTCTATTTCTCCCTCTCTCCCCTCATGAAGACATCTTTCTCTATTTCTCCCTCATGAAGACATCTTTCTCTATTTCTCCCTCATGAATACATCTTTCTCTATTTCTCCCTCATGAAGACATCTTTCTCTATTTCTCCCCCATGAAGACATCTTTCTCTATTTCTTTCTCCCTCATGAAGACATCTTTCTCTATTTCTCCTCTCTCCCCATCATGAAGACATCTTTCTCTATTTCTCCCTCTCTCCCCTCATGAAGACATCTTTCTCTATTTCTCCTCTCTCCCCTCATGAAGACATCTTTCTCTATTTCTCCCTCTCTCCCCTCATGAAGACATCTTTCTCTATTTCTCCCTCTCTCCCCTCATGAAGACATCTTTCTCTATTTCTCCTTCTCTCCCCTCATGAAGACATCTTTCTCTATTTCTCCCTCTCTCCCCTCATGAAGACATCTTTCTCTATTTCTCCTTCTCTCCCCTCATGAAGACATCTTTCTCTATTTCTCCCTCTCTCCCCTCATGAAGACATCTTTCTCCATTTCTCCTTCTCTCCCCTCATGAAGACATCTTTCTCTATTTCTCCCTCTCTCCCCTCATGAAGACATCTTTCTCTATTTCTCCCTCTCTCCCCTCATGAAGACATCTTTCTCTATTTCTCCCTCTCTCCCACTCATGAAGACATCTTTCTCTATTTCTCCCTCATGAAGACATCTTTCTCTATTTCTCCCTCTCATGAAGACATCTTTCTCTATTTCTCCCTCTCATGAAGACATCTTTCTCTATTTCTCCCTCTCTCCCCTCATGAAAACATATTTCTCTATTTCTCCCTCTCTCCCCTCATGAAGACATCTTTCTCTATTTCTCCCTCTCTCCCTCTCATGAAGACATCTTTCTCTATTTTTGTCCCTCATGAAGACATCTTTCTCTATTTCTCCCTCTCTCCCCTCATGAAGACATCTTTCTCTATTTCTCCCTCTCTCCCTCTCATGAAGACATCTTTCTCTATTTCTCCCTCATGAAGACATCTTTCTCTATTTCTCCCTCATGAAGACATCTTTCTCTATTTCGCCCTAATGAAGACATCTTTCTCTATTTTCTCCCTCATGAAGACATCTTTCTCTATTTCTCCCTCTCTCCCCTCATGAAGACATCTTTCTCTATTTCTCCCTCTCTCCCCTCATGAAGACATCTTTCTCTATTTCTCCTCTCTCCCCTCATGAAGACATCTTTCTCTATTTCTCCCTCTCTCCCCTCATGAAGACATCTTTCTCTATTTCTCCTCTTTCCCCTCATGAAGACATCTTTCTCTATTTCTCCCTCTCTCCCCTCATGAAGACATCTTTCTCTATTTCTCCTCTCTCCCCTCATGAAGACATCTTTCTCTATTTCTCCCTCTGAAGACATCTTTCTCTATTTCTCCCTCTCATGAAGACATCTTTCTCTATTTCTCCCTCTCCCCTCATGAAGACATCTTTCTCTATTTCTCCCTCTCTCCCCTCATGAAGACATCTTTCTCTATTTCTCTCTCTCTCCCCTCATGAAGACATCTTTCTCTATTTCTCCCTCTCTCCCTCTCATGAAGACATCTTTCTCTATTTCTCCCTCTCTCCCCTCATGAAGACATCTTTCTCTATTTCTCCCTCTCTCCCCTCATGAAGACATCTTTCTCTATTTCTCCCTCTCTCCCCTCATGAAGACATCTTTCTCTATTTCTCCTTCCTCCCCTCATGAAGACATCTTTCTCTATTTTCCTCTCTCCCCTCATGAAGACATCTTTCTCTATTTCTCCTCTCTCCCCTCATGAAGACATCTTTCTCTATTTCTCCCTTCTCCCCTCATGAAGACATCTTTCTCCATTTCTCCTTCTCTCCCCTCATGAAGACATCTTTCTCTATTTCTCCCTCTCTCCCCTCATGAAGACATCTTTCTCTATTTCTCCCTCTCTCCCCTCATGAAGACATCTTTCTCTATTTCTCCCTCTCTCCCCTCATGAAGACATCTTTCTCTATTTCTCCCTCTGAAGACATCTTTCCTATTTCTCCCTCATGAAGACATCTTTCTCTATTTCTCCTTTCATGAAGACATCTTTCTCTATTTCTCCCTCTCCCCTCATGAAGACATCTTTCTCTATTTCTCCCTCTCTCCCCTCATGAAGACATCTTTCTCTATTTCTCCCTCTCTCCCTCTCATGAAGACATCTTTCTCTATTTCTCCCTCATGAAGACATCTTTCTCTATTTCTCCCTCTCTCCCCTCATGAAGACATCTTTCTCTATTTCTCCCTCTCTCCCCTCATGAAGACATCTTTCTCTATTTCTCCCTCATGAAGACATCTTTCTCTATCTCCCCTCATGAAGACATCTTTCTCTATTTCTTTCTCCCCTCATGAAGACATCTTTCTCTATTTCTCCCTCTCTCCCCTCATGAAGACATCTTTCTCTATTTCTCCCTCTCTCCCCTCATGAAGACATCTTTCTCTATTTCTCCCTCTCTCCCCTCATGAAGACATCTTTCTCTATTTCTCCCTCATCATCTTTCTCTATTTCTCCCTCATGAATACATCTTTCTCTATTTCTCCCTTGAAGACATCTTTCTCTATTTCTCCCTCATGAATACATCTTTCTCTATTTCTCCCTCATGAAGACATCTTTCTCTATTTCTCCCTCTCTCCCCTCATGAAGACATCTTTCTCTATTTCTCCCTCTCTCCCTCTCATGAAGACATCTTTCTCTATTTCTCCCTCTCTCCCCATCATGAAGACATCTTTCTCTATTTCTCCCTCTCTCCCCTCATGAAGACATCTTTCTCTATTTCTCCCTCATGAAGACATCTTTCTCTATTTCTCCCTCATGAATACATCTTTCTCTATTTCTCCCTCATGAAGACATCTTTCTCTATTTCTCCCCCATGAAGACATCTTTCTCTATTTCTCCCTCATGAAGACATCTTTCTCTATTTCTCTCCTCTCTCCCCATCATGAAGACATCTTTCTCTATTTCTCCCCTCTCTCCCCTCATGAAGACATCTTTCTCTATTTCTCCCTCTCTCCCCTCATGAAGACATCTTTCTCTATTTCTCCCTCTCTCCCCTCATGAAGACATCTTTCTCTATTTCTCCCTCTCTCCCCTCATGAAGACATCTTTCTCTATTTCTCCTTCTCTCCCCTCATGAAGACATCTTTCTCTATTTCTCCCTCTCTCCCCTCATGAAGACATCTTTCTCTATTTCTCCTTCTCTCCCCTCATGAAGACATCTTTCTCTATTTCTCCCTCTCTCCCCTCATGAAGACATCTTTCTCCATTTCTCCTTCTCTCCCCTCATGAAGACATCTTTCTCTATTTCTCCCTCTCTCCCCTCATGAAGACATCTTTCTCTATTTCTCCCTCTCTCCCCTCATGAAGACATCTTTCTCTATTTCTCCCTCTCTCCCCTCATGAAGACATCTTTCTCTATTTCTCCCTCATGAAGACATCTTTCTCTATTTCTCCCTCTCATGAAGACATCTTTCTCTATTTCTCCCTCTCATGAAGACATCTTTCTCTATTTCTCCCTCTCTCCCCTCATGAAAACATCTTTCTCTATTTCTCCCTCTCTCCCCTCATGAAGACATCTTTCTCTATTTCTCCCTCTCTCCCTCTCATGAAGACATCTTTCTCTATTTGTCCCTCATGAAGACATCTTTCTCTATTTCTCCCTCTCTCCCCTCATGAAGACATCTTTCTCTATTTCTCCCTCTCTCCCTCTCATGAAGACATCTTTCTCTATTTCTCCCTCTGAAGACATCTTTCTCTATTTCTCCCTCATGAAGACATCTTTCTCTATTTCGCCCTAATGAAGACATCTTTCTCTATTTCTCCCTCATGAAGACATCTTTCTCTATTTCTCCCTAATGAAGATATCTTTCTCTATTTCTCCCCCATGAAGACATCTTTCTCTATTTCTCCCTCATGAAGACATCTTTCTCTATTTCTCACTCTCTCCCCATCATGAAGACATCTTTCTCTATTTCTCCCTCTCTCCCCTCATGAAGACATCTTTCTCTATTTCTCCCTCTCTCCCCTCATGAAGACATCTTTCTCTATTTCTCCCTCTCTCCCCTCATGAAGACATCTTTCTCTATTTCTCCTCTCTCCCCTCATGAAGACATCTTTCTCTATTTCTCCCTCTCTCCCCTCATGAAGACATCTTTCTCTATTTCTCCTTCTCTCCCCTCATGAAGACATCTTTCTCTATTTCTCCTCTCTCCCCTCAGACATCTTTCTCCATTTCTCCTTCTCTCCCCTCATGAAGACATCTTTCTCTATTTCTCCCTCTCTCCCCTCATGAAGACATCTTTCTCTATTTCTCCCTCTCTCCCCTCATGAAGACATCTTTCTCTATTTCTCCCTCTCTCCCCTCATGAAGACATCTTTCTCTATTTCTCCCTCTCTCCCCCATGAAGACATCTTTCTCTATTTCTCCTCTCTCCCCTCATGAAGACATCTTTCTCTATTTCTCCCTCTCTCCCCTCATGAAGACATCTTTCTCTATTTCTCCCTCTCTCCCTCTCATGAAGACATCTTTCTCTATTTCTCCTCTCTCCCCTCATGAAGACATCTTTCTCTATTTCTCCCTCTCTCCCTCATGAAGACATCTTTCTCTATTTCTCCTCTCCCCTCATGAAGACATCTTTCTCTATTTCTCCCTCCTCCCCTCATGAAGACATCTTTCTCTATTTCTCCCTCTCTCCCCTCATGAAGACATCTTTCTCTATTTCTCCCTCTCTCCCTCTCATGAAGACATCTTTCTCTATTTCTCCCTCTCTCCCCATCATGAAGACATCTTTCTCTATTTCTCCCTCTCTCCCCTCATGAAGACATCTTTCTCTATTTCTCCCTCATGAAGACATCTTTCTCTATTTCTCCCTCATGAAGACATCTTTCTCTATTTCTCCCTCATGAAGACATCTTTCTCTATTTCTCCCTCATGAAGACATCTTTCTCTATTTCTCCCTCTCTCCCCTCATGAAGACATCTTTCTCTATTTCTCCCTCTCTCCCCTCATGAAGACATCTTTCTCTATTTCTCCCTCTCTCCCCTCATGAAGACATCTTTCTCTATTTCTCCCTCTCTCCCCTCATGAAGACATCTTTCTCTATTTCTCCCTCTCTCCCCTCATGAAGACATCTTTCTCTATTTCTCCCTCTCTCCCCTCATGAAGACATCTTTCTCTATTTCTCCCTCTCTCCCCTCATGAAGACATCTTTCTCTATTTCTCTCTTTCTCTCATGAAGACATCTTTCTCTATTTCTCCCTCTCATGAAGACATCTTTCTCTATTTCTCCCTCTCTCCCCTCATGAAGACATCTTTCTCTATTTCTCCCTCTCTCCCCTCATGAAGACATCTTTCTCTATTTCTCCCTCTCTCCCTCTCATGAAGACATCTTCTCTATTTCTCCCTCATGAAGACATCTTTCTCTATTTCTCCCTCTCTCCCCTCATGAAGACATCTTTCTCTATTTCTCCCTCTCTCCCCTCATGAAGACATCTTTCTCTATTTATTTCTCCCCTCATGAAGACATCTTTCTCTATTTCTCCCTCTCTCCCCTCATGAAGACATCTTTCTCTATTTCTCCCTCTCTCCCCTCATGAAGACATCTTTCTCTATTTCTCCCTCTCTCCCCTCATGAAGACATCTTTCTCTATTTCTCCCTCTCTCCCCTCATGAAGACATCTTTCTCTATTTCTCCCTCTCTCCCCTCATGAAGACATCTTTCTCTATTTCTCCCTCTCTCCCCTCATGAAGACATCTTTCTCTATTTCTCCCTCTCTCCCCTCATGAAGACATCTTTCTCTATTTCTCCCTCTCTCCCTCTCATGAAGACATCTTTCTCTATTTCTCCCTCTCTCCCCTCATGAAGACATCTTTCTCTATTTCTCTCTCTCTCCCCTCATGAAGACATCTTTCTCTATTTCTCCCTCTCTCCCCTCATGAAGACATCTTTCTCTATTTCTCCCTCTCTCCCCTCATGAAGACATCTTTCTCTATTTCTCCATCTCTCCCTCTCATGAAGACATCTTTCTCTATTTCTCCCTGTCTCCCCATCATGAAGACATCTTTCTCTATTTCTCCCTCTCTCCCCTCATGAAGACATCTTTCTCTATTTCTCCCTCATGAAGACATCTTTCTCTATTTCTCCCTCATGAATAGATCTTTCTCTATTTCTCCCTCATGAAGACATCTTTCTCTATTTCTCCCTCATGAATACATCTTTCTCTATTTCTCCCTCATGAAGACATCTTTCTCTATTTCTCCCTCTCTCCCCTCATGAAGACATCTTTCTCTATTTCTCCCTCTCTCCCCTCATGAAGACATCTTTCTCTATTTCTCCCTCTCTCCCCATCATGAAGACATCTTTCTCTATTTCTCCCTCTCTCCCCTCATGAAGACATCTTTCTCTATTTCTCCCTCATGAAGACATCTTTCTCTATTTCTCCCTCATGAATACATCTTTCTCTATTTCTCCCTCATGAAGACATCTTTCTCTATTTCTCCCTCATGAAGACATCTTTCTCTATTTCTCCCTCTCTCCCCTCATGAAGACATCTTTCTCTATTTCTCCTCTCTCCCTCTCATGAAGACATCTTTCTCTATTTCTCTCTCTCTCCCCTCATGAAGACATCTTTCTCTATTTCTCCCTCTCTCCCTCTCATGAAGACATCTTTCTCTATTTCTCCCTCTCTCCCCTCATGAAGACATCTTTCTCTATTTCTCCCTCTCTCCCCTCATGAAGACATCTTTCTCTATTTCTCCCTCTCTCCCCTCATGAAGACATCTTTCTCTATTTCTCCCTCTCTCCCCTCATGAAGACATCTTTCTCTATTTCTCCCTCTCTCCCCTCATGAAGACATCTTTCTCTATTTCTCCCTCTCTCCCCTCATGAAGACATCTTTCTCTATTTCTCTCTCTTCCCCTCATGAAGACATCTTTCTCTATTTCTCCCCTCATGAAGACATCTTTCTCTATTTCTCCCTCTCTCCCCTCATGAAGACATCTTTCTCTATTTCTCCCTCTCTCCCCTCATGAAGACATCTTTCTCTATTTCTTCTCCCTCTCATGAAGACATCTTTCTCTATTTTTCTCCCTCATGAAGACATCTTTCTCTATTTCTCTCTCTCCCCTCAGACATCTTTCTCTATTTCTCCTCTCTCCCCTCATGAAGACATCTTTCTCTATTTCTCCTTCTCCTCTCTCTCTCTCCCCTCATGAAGACATCTTTCTCTATTTCTCCCTCTCTCCCCTCATGAAGACATCTTTCTCTATTTCTCCCTCTCTCCCCTCATGAAGACATCTTTCTCTATTTTCCCTCTCTCCCCTCATGAAGACATCTTTCTCTATTTCTCCCTCTCTCCCTCTCATGAAGACATCTTTCTCTATTTCTCCCTTCTCCCCTCATGAAGACATCTTTCTCTATTTCTCCTCTCTCCCCTCATGAAGACATCTTTCTCTATTTCTCCCTCTCTCCCCTCATGAAGACATCTTTCTCTATTTCTCCCTCTCTCCCCTCATGAAGACATCTTTCTCTATTTCTCCTTCTCTCCCCCTCATGAAGACATCTTTCTCTATTTCTCCCTCTCTCCCCTCATGAAGACATCTTTCTCTATTTCTCCTTCTCTCCCCTCATGAAGACATCTTTCTCTATTTCTCCCTCTCTCCCCTCATGAAGACATCTTTCTCCATTTCTCCTTCTCTCCCCTCATGAAGACATCTTTCTCTATTTCTCCCTCTCTCCCCTCATGAAGACATCTTTCTCTATTTCTCCCTCTCTCCCCTCATGAAGACATCTTTCTCTATTTCTCCCTCTCTCCCACTCATGAAGACATCTTTCTCTATTTCTCCCTCATGAAGACATCTTTCTCTATTTCTCCCTCTCATGAAGACATCTTTCTCTATTTCTCCCTCTCATGAAGACATCTTTCTCTATTTCTCCCTCTCTCCCCTCATGAAAACATATTTCTCTATTTCTCCCTCTCTCCCCTCATGAAGACATCTTTCTCTATTTCTCCCTCTCTCCCTCTCATGAAGACATCTTTCTCTATTTCTCCCTCATGAAGACATCTTTCTCTATTTCTCCCTCTCTCCCCTCATGAAGACATCTTTCTCTATTTCTCCCTCTCTCCCTCTCATGAAGACATCTTTCTCTATTTCTCCCTCATGAAGACATCTTTCTCTATTTCTCCCTCATGAAGACATCTTTCTCTATTTCCCCCTAATGAAGACATCTTTCTCTATTTCTCCCTCATGAAGACATCTTTCTCTATTTCTCCCTAATGAAGACATCTTTCTCTATTTCTCCCCCATGAAGACATCTTTCTCTATTTCTCCCTCATGAAGACATCTTTCTCTATTTCTCCTCTCTCCCCTCATGAAGACATCTTTCTCTATTTCTCCCTCTCTCCCCTCATGAAGACATCTTTCTCTATTTCTCCCTCTCTCCCCTCATGAAGACATCTTTCTCTATTTCTCCCTCTCTCCCCTCATGAAGACATCTTTCTCTATTTCTCCTTCTCTCCCCTCATGAAGACATCTTTCTCTATTTCTCCCTCTCTCCCCTCATGAAGACATCTTTCTCTATTTCTCCTTCTCTCCCCTCATGAAGACATCTTTCTCTATTTCTCCCTCTCTCCCCTCATGAAGACATCTTTCTCTATTTCTCCTTCTCTCCCCTCATGAAGACATCTTTCTCTATTTCTCCCTCTCTCCCCTCATGAAGACATCTTTCTCTATTTCTCCTCTCTCCCCTCATGAAGACATCTTTCTCTATTTCTCCTCTCTCCCCTCATGAAGACATCTTTCTCTATTTCTCCCTCTCTCCCCTCATGAAGACATCTTTCTCTATTTCTCCCTCTCTCCCCTCATGAAGACATCTTTCTCTATTTCTCCCTCTCTCCCCTCATGAAGACATCTTTCTCTATTTCTCCCTCTCTCCCCTCATGAAGACATCTTTCTCTATTTCTCCCTCTCTCCCCTCATGAAGACATCTTTCTCTATTTCTCCCTCTCTCCCCTCATGAAGACATCTTTCTCTATTTCTCCCTCTCTCCCCTCATGAAGACATCTTTCTCTATTTCTCCCTCTCTCCCCTCATGAAGACATCTTTCTCTATTTCTCCCTCTCTCCCCTCATGAAGACATCTTTCTCTATTTCTCCCTCTCTCCCCTCATGAAGACATCTTTCTCTATTTCTCCCTCCTCCCCTCATGAAGACATCTTTCTCTATTTCTCCCTCTCTCCCCTCATGAAGACATCTTTCTCTATTTCTCCCTCCCTCATGAAGACATCTTTCTCTATTTCTCCCCCTCCCCTCATGAAGACATCTTTCTCTATTTCTCCTTCCCCTCATGAAGACATCTTTCTCTATTTCTTTCTCCCTCATGAAGACATCTTTCTCTATTTCTCCCTCTCTCCCCTCATGAAGACATCTTTCTCTATTTTCCCTCTCTCCCCTCATGAAGACATCTTTCTCTATTTCTCTCTCTCTCCCCTCATGAAGACATCTTTCTCTATTTCTCCCTCTCTCCCCTCATGAAGACATCTTTCTCTATTTCTCCCTCTCTCCCCTCATGAAGACATCTTTCTCTATTTCTCCCTCTCTCCCCTCATGAAGACATCTTTCTCTATTTCTCCCTCTCTCCCCTCATGAAGACATCTTTCTCTATTTCCCCTCATGAAGACATCTTTCTCTATTTCCCTCATGAAGACATCTTTCTCTATTTCTCCCTCTCTCCCCTCATGAAGACATCTTTCTCTATTTCTCCCTCTCTCCCCTCATGAAGACATCTTTCTCTATTTCTCCCTCTCTCCCTCTCATGAAGACATCTTTCTCTCCCTTTCTCCCTCATGAAGACATCTTTCTCTATTTCTCCCTCTCTCCCCTCATGAAGACATCTTTCTCTATTTCTCCCTCTCTCCCTCTCATGAAGACATCTTTCTCTATTTCTCCCTCATGAAGACATCTTTCTCTATTTCTCCCTCATGAAGACATCTTTCTCTATTTCTCCCTCTCTCCCCTCATGAAAACATCTTTCTCTATTTCTCCCTCTCTCCCACTCATGAAGACATCTTTCTCTATTTCTCCCTCTCTCCCCCCATGAAGACATCTTTCTCTATTTCTCCCTCTCTCCCCTCATGAAGACATCTTTCTCTATTTCTCCCTCTCTCCCCTCATGAAGACATCTTTCTCTATTTCTCCCTCTCTCCCTCTCATGAAGACATCTTTCTCTATTTATCTCTCTCTCCCCTCATGAAGACATCTTTCTCCATTTCTCCTTCTCTCCCCTCATGAAGACATCTTTCTCTATTTCTCCCCCTCTCCCCTCATGAAGACATCTTTCTCTATTTCTCCCTCTCTCCCCTCATGAAAACATCTTTCTCTATTTCTCCCTCTCTCCCACTCATGAAGACATCTTTCTCTATTTCTCCCTCTCTCCCCCCATGAAGACATCTTTCTCTATTTCTCCCTCTCTCCCCTCATGAAGACATCTTTCTCTATTTCTCCTCTCTCCCCTCATGAAGACATCTTTCTCTATTTCTCCCTCTCTCCCCTCATGAAGACATCTTTCTCTATTTCTCCTCTCTCCCCTCATGAAGACATCTTTCTCTATTTCTCCCTCTCTCCCCTCATGAAGACATCTTTCTCTATTTCTCCCTCTCTCCCCTCATGAAGACATCTTTCTCTATTTCTCCCTCTCTCCCCTCATGAAGACATCTTTCTCTATTTCTCCCTCTCTCCCCCTCATGAAGACATCTTTCTCTATTTCTCCCTCTCTCCCCTCATGAAGACATCTTTCTCTATTTCTCCCTCTCTCCCCTCATGAAGACATCTTTCTCTATTTCTCCCTCTCTCCCCTCATGAAGACATCTTTCTCTATTTCTCCCTCTCTCCCCTCATGAAGACATCTTTCTCTATTTCTCCCTCTCTCCCCTCATGAAGACATCTTTCTCTATTTCTCTCTCTCTCCCCTCATGAAGACATCTTTCTCTATTTCTCCCTCTCTCCCTCTCATGAAGACATCTTTCTCTATTTCTTCTCTCCCCTCATGAAGACATCTTTCTCTATTTCTCTCTCTCTCCCCTCATGAAGACATCTTTCTCTATTTCTCCCTCTCTCCCCTCATGAAGACATCTTTCTCTATTTCTCCCTCTCTCCCCTCATGAAGACATCTTTCTCTATTTCTCCCTCTCTCCCTCTCATGAAGACATCTTTCTCTATTTCTCCCTCTCTCCCCATCATGAAGACATCTTTCTCTATTTCTCCCTCTCTCCCCTCATGAAGACATCTTTCTCTATTTCTCCATCATGAAGACATCTTTCTCTATTTCTCCCTCATGAATACATCTTTCTCTATTTCTCCTTCATGAAGACATCTTTCTCTATTTCTCCCTCATGAAGACATCTTTCTCTATTTCTCCCTCTCTCCCCTCATGAAGACATCTTTCTCTATTCCTCCCTCTCTCCCTCTCATGAAGACATCTTTCTCTATTTCTCTCTCTCTCCCCTCATGAAGACATCTTTCTCTATTTCTCCCTCTCTCCCCTCATGAAGACATCTTTCTCTATTTCTCCCTCTCTCCCCTCATGAAGACATCTTTCTCTATTTCTCCCTCTCTCCCCTCATGAAGACATCTTTCTCTATTTCTCTCTCTTTCCCTCATGAAGACATCTTTCTCTATTTCTCCCTCATGAAGACATCTTTCTCTATTTCTCCCTCTCTCCCCTCATGAAAACATCTTTCTCTATTTCTCCCTCTCTCCCCTCATGAAGACATCTTTCTCTATTTCTCCCTCTCTCCCTCTCATGAAGACATCTTTTCTATTTCTCCCTCATGAAGACATCTTTCTCTATTTCTCCCTCTCTCCCCTCATGAAGACATCTTTCTCTATTTCTCCCTCTCTCCCTCTCATGAAGACATCTTTCTCTATTTCTCCCTCATGAAGACATCTTTCTCTATTTCTCCCTCATGAAGACATCTTTCTCTATTTCTCCCTCTCTCCCCTCATGAAAACATCTTTCTCTATTTCTCTCTCTCCCCTCATGAAGACATCTTTCTCTATTTCTCCCTCTCTCCCCCATGAAGACATCTTTCTCTATTTCTCCCTCTCTCCCCTCATGAAGACATCTTTCTCTATTTCTCCCTCTCTCCCCTCATGAAGACATCTTTCTCTATTTCTCCCTCTCTCCCTCTCATGAAGACATCTTTCTCTATTTATCTCTCTCTCCCCTCATGAAGACATCTTTCTCCATTTCTCCTTCTCTCCCCTCATGAAGACATCTTTCTCTATTTCTCCCTCTCTCCCCTCATGAAGACATCTTTCTCTATTTCTCCCTCTCTCCCCTCATGAAGACATCTTTCTCTATTTCTCCCTCTCTCCCCTCATGAAGACATCTTTCTCTATTTCTCCCTCTCTCCCCCCATGAAGACATCTTTCTCTATTTCTCCCTCTCTCCCCTCATGAAGACATCTTTCTCTATTTCTCCCTCTCTCCCCTCATGAAGACATCTTTCTCTATTTCTCCCTCTCTCCCTCTCATGAAGACATCTTTCTCTATTTATCTCTCTCTCCCCTCATGAAGACATCTTTCTCTATTTCTCCCTCTCTCCCTCTCATGAAGACATCTTTCTCTATTTCTCCCTCTCTCCCCTCATGAAGACATCTTTCTCTATTTCTCTCTCTCTCCCCTCATGAAGACATCTTTCTCTATTTCTCCCTCTCTCCCCTCATGAAGACATCTTTCTCTATTTCTCCCTCTCTCCCCTCATGAAGACATCTTTCTCTATTTCTCCCTCTCCCTCTCATGAAGACATCTTTCTCTATTTCTCCCTCTCTCCCCATCATGAAGACATCTTTCTCTATTTCTCCCTCTCTCCCCTCATGAAGACATCTTTCTCTATTTCTCCATCATGAAGACATCTTTCTCTATTTCTCCCTCATGAATACATCTTTCTCTATTTCTCCTTCATGAAGACATCTTTCTCTATTTCTCCCTCATGAAGACATCTTTCTCTATTTCTCCCTCTCTCCCCTCATGAAGACATCTTTCTCTATTCCTCCTCTCTCCCTCTCATGAAGACATCTTTCTCTATTTCTCTCTCTCTCCCCTCATGAAGACATCTTTCTCTATTTCTCCTCTCTCCCCTCATGAAGACATCTTTCTCTATTTCTCCCTCTCTCCCCTCATGAAGACATCTTTCTCTATTTCTCCCTCTCTCCCCTCATGAAGACATCTTTCTCTATTTCTCCCTCTCTCCCCTCATGAAGACATCTTTCTCTATTTCTCTCTCTTTCCCTCTCATGAAGACATCTTTCTCTATTTCTCCCTCTCATGAAGACATCTTTCTCTATTTCTCCCTCTCTCCCCTCATGAAAACATCTTTCTCTATTTCTCCCTCTCTCCCCTCATGAAGACATCTTTCTCTATTTCTCCCTCTCTCCCTCTCATGAAGACATCTTTCTCTATTTCTCCCTCATGAAGACATCTTTCTCTATTTCTCCCTCTCTCCCCTCATGAAGACATCTTTCTCTATTTCTCCCTCTCTCCCTCTCATGAAGACATCTTTCTCTATTTCTCCCTCATGAAGACATCTTTCTCTATTTCTCCCTCATGAAGACATCTTTCTCTATTTCTCCCTCTCTCCCCTCATGAAGACATCTTTCTCTATTTCTCCCTCTCTCCCACTCATGAAGACATCTTTCTCTATTTCTCCCTCTCTCCCCCCATGAAGACATCTTTCTCTATTTCTCCCTCTCTCCCCTCATGAAGACATCTTTCTCTATTTCTCCCTCTCTCCCCTCATGAAGACATCTTTCTCTATTTCTCCCTCTCTCCCTCTCATGAAGACATCTTTCTCTATTTCTCTCTCTCTCCCCTCATGAAGACATCTTTCTCTATTTCTCCCTCTCTCCCTCTCATGAAGACATCTTTCTCTATTTCTCCCTCTCTCCCCTCATGAAGACATCTTTCTCTATTTCTCTCTCTCTCCCCTCATGAAGACATCTTTCTCTATTTCTCCCTCTCTCCCCTCATGAAGACATCTTTCTCTATTTCTCCCTCTCTCCCCTCATGAAGACATCTTTCTCTATTTATCTCTCTCTCCCTCTCATGAAGACATCTTTCTCTATTTCTCCCTGTCTCCCCATCATGAAGACATCTTTCTCTATTTCTCCCTCTCTCCCCTCATGAAGACATCTTTCTCTATTTCTCCCTCATGAAGACATCTTTCTCTATTTCTCCCTCATGAATAGATCTTTCTCTATTTCTCCCTCATGAAGACATCTTTCTCTATTTCTCCCTCATGAATACATCTTTCTCTATTTCTCCCTCATGAAGACATCTTTCTCTATTTCTCCCTCTCTCCCCTCATGAAGACATCTTTCTCTATTTCTCCCTCTCTCCCTCTCATGAAGACATCTTTCTCTATTTCTCCCTCTCTCCCCATCATGAAGACATCTTTCTCTATTTCTCCCTCTCTCCCCTCATGAAGACATCTTTCTCTATTTCTCCCTCATGAAGACATCTTTCTCTATTTCTCCCTCATGAATACATCTTTCTCTATTTCTCCCTCATGAAGACATCTTTCTCTATTTCTCCCTCATGAAGACATCTTTCTCTATTTCTCCCTCTCTCCCCTCATGAAGACATCTTTCTCTATTCCTCCTCTCTCCCTCTCATGAAGACATCTTTCTCTATTTCTCTCTCTCTCCCCTCATGAAGACATCTTTCTCTATTTCTCCCTCTCTCCCTCTCATGAAGACATCTTTCTCTATTTCTCCCTCTCTCCCCTCATGAAGACATCTTTCTCTATTTCTCCCTCTCTCCCCTCATGAAGACATCTTTCTCTATTTCTCCCTCTCTCCCACTCACGAAGACATCTTTCTCTATTTCTCCCTCTCTCCCCTCATGAAGACATCTTTCTCTATTTCTCCCTCTCTCCCCTCATGAAGACATCTTTCTCTATTTCTCCCTCTCTCCCCTCATGAAGACATCTTTCTCTATTTCTCTCTCTTTCCCTCTCATGAAGACATCTTTCTCTATTTCTCCCTCTCATGAAGACATCTTTCTCTATTTCTCCCTCTCTCCCCTCATGAAAACATCTTTCTCTATTTCTCCCTCTCTCCCCTCATGAAGACATCTTTCTCTATTTCTCCCTCTCTCCCTCTCATGAAGACATCTTTCTCTATTTCTCCCTCATGAAGACATCTTTCTCTATTTCTCCTTCTCTCCCCTCATGAAGACATCTTTCTCTATTTCTCCCTCTCTCCCCTCATGAAGACATCTTTCTCTATTTCTCCTTCTCTCCCCTCTATTTATCCCTCTCTCCCCTCATGAAGACATCTTTCTCTATTTCTCCCTCTCTCCCCTCATGAAGACATCTTTCTCTATTTCTCCCTCTCTCCCTCTCATGAAGACATCTTTCTCTATTTATCTCTCTCTCCCCTCATGAAGACATCTTTCTCTATTTCTCCCTCTCTCCCTCTCATGAAGACATCTTTCTCTATTTCTCCCTCTCTCCCCTCATGAAGACATCTTTCTCTATTTCTCCCTCTCTCCCCTCATGAAGACATCTTTCTCTATTTCTCCCTCTCTCCCCTCATGAAGACATCTTTCTCTATTTCTCCCTCTCTCCCCTCATGAAGACATCTTTCTCTATTTCTCTCTCTCTCCCCTCATGAAGACATCTTTCTCTATTTCTCCCTCTCTCCCCTCATGAAGACATCTTTCTCTATTTCTCCCTCTCTCCCCTCATGAAGACATCTTTCTCTATTTTCTCTCTCCCTCTCATGAAGACATCTTTCTCTATTTTCTCCCTCTCATGAAGACATCTTTCTCTATTTCTCCCTCTCTCCCCTCATGAAAACATCTTTCTCTATTTCTCCCTCTCTCCCTCTCATGAAGACATCTTTCTCTATTTCTCCCTCATGAAGACATCTTTCTCTATTTCTCCTCTCTCCCCTCATGAAGACATCTTTCTCTATTTCTCCCTCTCTCCCCTCATGAAGACATCTTTCTCTATTTCTCCCTCATGAAGACATCTTTCTCTATTTCTCCCTCATGAAGACATCTTTCTCTATTTCTCCCTAATGAAGACATCTTTCTCTATTTCTCCCCTCCCATGAAGACATCTTTCTCTATTTCTCCCTAATGAAGACATCTTTCTCTATTTCTCCCCCATGAAGACATCTTTCTCTATTTCTCCCTCTCTCCCCTCATGAAGACATCTTTCTCTATTTCTCTCTCTCTCCCCTTATGAAGACATCTTTCTCTATTTCTCCCTCTCTCCCCTCATGAAGACATCTTTCTCTATTTCTCCCTCTCTCCCCTCATGAAGACATCTTTTCTATTTCTATTTCTCCCCTCATGAAGACATCTTTCTCTATTTCTCCCTCATGAATACATCTTTCTCTATTTCTCCCTCATGAAGACATCTTTCTCTATTTCTCCCTCATGAAGACATCTTTCTCTATTTCTCCCTCATGAAGACATCTTTCTCTATTTCTTCTCTCCCCATCATGAAGACATCTTTCTCTATTTCTCCCTCTCTCCCCATCATGAAGACATCTTTCTCTATTTCTCCCTCTCTCCCCCTCATGAAGACATCTTTCTCTATTTCTCCCTAATGAAGACATCTTTCTCTATTTCTCTCTCTTTCCCCTCATGAAGACATCTTTCTCTATTTCTCCCTAATGAAGACATCTTTCTCTATTTCTCCCTTCTCCCCTCATGAAGACATCTTTCTCTATTTCTCCCTCTCTCCCCTCATGAAGACATCTTTCTCTATTTCTCCCTCATGAAGACATCTTTCTCTATTTCTCCCTCTCTCCCCTCATGAAGACATCTTTCTCTATTTCTCCCTCTCTCCCCTCATGAAGACATCTTTTCTCTATTTCTCCCTCATGAAGACATCTTTCTCTATTTCTCCCTCTCTCCCCTCATGAAGACATCTTTCTCTATTTCTCCCTCTCTCCCTCATGAAGACATCTTTCTCTATTTCTCCCTCATGAAGACATCTTTCTCTATTTCTCCCTCATGAAGACATCTTTCTCTATTTCTCCCTCATGAAGACATCTTTCTCTATTTCTCCCTCTCTCCCCTCATGAAGACATCTTTCTCTATTTCTCCCTCTCTCCCTCATGAAGACATCTTTCTCTATTTCTCCCTCTCTCCCCCTCATGAAGACATCTTTCTCTGAAGACATCTTTCTCTATTTCTCCCCCTCATGAAGACATCTTTCTCTATTTCTCCCTCTCTCTCCCCTCATGAAGACATCTTTCTCTATTTCTCCCTCTCTCCCCTCATGAAGACATCTTTCTCTATTTCTCCTCTCTCCCCTCATGAAGACATCTTTCTCTATTTCTCCTCTCTCCCTCCCCTCATGAAGACATCTTTCTCTATTTTCCCTCATGAAGACATCTTTCTCTATTTCTCCCCTCTCTCCCCTCATGAAGACATCTTTCTCTATTTCTCCCTCTCTCCCCTCATGAAGACATCTTTCTCTATTTCTCCCTCTCTCATGAAGACATCTTTCTCTATTTCTCCCTCTCTCCCCTCATGAAGACATCTTTCTCTATTTCTCCCTCTCTCCCCTCATGAAGACATCTTTCTCTATTTCTCCCTCTCTCCCCTCATGAAGACATCTTTCTCTATTTTTCTCCCCTCATGAAGACATCTTTCTCTATTTCTCCCCTCTCCCCTCATGAAGACATCTTTCTCTATTTCTCCCTCTCTCCCCTCATGAAGACATCTTTCTCTATTTCTCCTCTCTCCCCATCATGAAGACATCTTTCTCTATTTCTCCCTCTCTCCCCTCATGAAGACATCTTTCTCTATTTCTCCCTAATGAAGACATCTTTCTCTATTTCTCCCTCATGAAGACATCTTTCTCTATTTCTCCCTCTCTCCCCCTCATGAAGACATCTTTCTCTATTTCTCCCTCTCTCCCTCTCATGAAGACATCTTTCTCTATTTCTCCTCTCTCCCCTCATGAAGACATCTTTCTCTATTTCTCCCTCTCTCCCTCTCATGAAGACATCTTTCTCTCTCCCTTGAAGACATCTTTCTCTATTTCTCCCTCTCTCCCCTCATGAAGACATCTTTCTCTATTTCTCCCTTCCCACTCATGAAGACATCTTTCTCTATTTCTCCCTCTCTCCCCCATGAAGACATCTTTCTCTATTTCTCCCTCTCTCCCCTCATGAAGACATCTTTCTCTATTTCTCCCTCTCTCCCCTCATGAAGACATCTTTCTCTATTTCTCCTCTCTCCCTCTCATGAAGACATCTTTCTCTATTTATCTCTCCCTCATGAAGACATCTTTCTCTATTTCTCCCTCTCTCCCCTCATGAAGACATCTTTCTCTATTTCTCCCTCTCTCCCCTCATGAAGACATCTTTCTCTATTTCTCTCTCTCTCCCCTCATGAAGACATCTTTCTCTATTTCTCCTCTCTCCCCTCATGAAGACATCTTTCTCTATTTCTCCCTCTCTCCCCTCATGAAGACATCTTTCTCTATTTCTCCCTCTCTCCCTCTCATGAAGACATCTTTCTCTATTTCTCCCTGTCTCCCCATCATGAAGACATCTTTCTCTATTTCTCCCTCTCTCCCCTCATGAAGACATCTTTCTCTATTTCTCCCTCATGAAGACATCTTTCTCTATTTCTCCCTCATGAATAGATCTTTCTCTATTTCTCCCTCATGAAGACATCTTTCTCTATTTCTCCCTCATGAATACATCTTTCTCTATTTCTCCCTCATGAAGACATCTTTCTCTATTTCTCCCTCTCTCCCCTCATGAAGACATCTTTCTCTATTTCTCCCTCTCTCCCTCTCATGAAGACATCTTTCTCTATTTCTCCCTCTCTCCCCATCATGAAGACATCTTTCTCTATTTCTCCCTCTCTCCCCTCATGAAGACATCTTTCTCTATTTCTCCCTCATGAAGACATCTTTCTCTATTTCTCCCTCATGAATACATCTTTCTCTATTTCTCCCTCATGAAGACATCTTTCTCTATTTCTCCCTCATGAAGACATCTTTCTCTATTTCTCCCTCTCTCCCCTCATGAAGACATCTTTCTCTATTCCTCCCTCTCTCCCTCTCATGAAGACATCTTTCTCTATTTCTCTCTCTCTCCCCTCATGAAGACATCTTTCTCTATTTCTCCCTCTCTCCCTCTCATGAAGACATCTTTCTCTATTTCTCCCTCTCTCCCCTCATGAAGACATCTTTCTCTATTTCTCCCTCTCTCCCCTCATGAAGACATCTTTCTCTATTTCTCCCTCTCTCCCACTCACGAAGACATCTTTCTCTATTTCTCCCTCTCTCCCCTCATGAAGACATCTTTCTCTATTTCTCCCTCTCTCCCCTCATGAAGACATCTTTCTCTATTTCTCCCTCTCTCCCCTCATGAAGACATCTTTCTCTATTTCTCTCTCTTTCCCTCTCATGAAGACATCTTTCTCTATTTCTCCCTCTCATGAAGACATCTTTCTCTATTTCTCCCTCTCTCCCCTCATGAAAACATCTTTCTCTATTTCTCCCTCTCTCCCCTCATGAAGACATCTTTCTCTATTTCTCCCTCTCTCCCTCTCATGAAGACATCTTTCTCTATTTCTCCCTCATGAAGACATCTTTCTCTATTTCTCCTTCTCTCCCCTCATGAAGACATCTTTCTCTATTTCTCCTCTCTCCCCTCATGAAGACATCTTTCTCTATTTCTCCTTCTCTCCCTCTATTTATCCCTCTCTCCCCTCATGAAGACATCTTTCTCTATTTCTCCCTCTCTCCCCTCATGAAGACATCTTTCTCTATTTCTCCTCTCTCCCTCTCATGAAGACATCTTTCTCTATTTCTCCCTCTCTCCCCTCATGAAGACATCTTTCTCTATTTCTCCTCTCTCTCCCCTCATGAAGACATCTTTCTCTATTTCTCCCTCTCTCCCCTCATGAAGACATCTTTCTCTATTTCCTCTCTCCCCTATGAAGACATCTTTCTCTATTTCTCCCTCTCTCCCCTCATGAAGACATCTTTCTCTATTTCTCCCTCTCTCCCCTCATGAAGACATCTTTCTCTATTTCTCCCTCTCTCCCCTCATGAAGACATCTTTCTCTATTTTCTCTCATGAAGACATCTTTCTATTTCTCCCCTCATGAAGACATCTTTCTCTATTTCTCCCTCTTCTCCCCTCATGAAGACATCTTTTCTATTTCTATTTCTCCCTCTCATGAAGACATCTTTCTCTATTTCTCCCTCTCTCCCCTCATGAAAACATCTTTCTCTATTTCTCCCTCTCTCCCTCTCATGAAGACATCTTTTCTATTTCTCCCTCATGAAGACATCTTTCTCTATTTCTCCCTCTCTCCCCTCATGAAGACATCTTTCTCTATTTCTCCCTCTCTCCCTCTCATGAAGACATCTTTCTCTATTTCTCCCTCATGAAGACATCTTTTCTATTTCTCCCTCATGAAGACATCTTTCTCTATTTCGCCCTAATGAAGACATCTTTCTCTATTTCTCCCTCATGAAGACATCTTTCTCTATTTCTCCCTAATGAAGACATCTTTCTCTATTTCTCCCCCATGAAGACATCTTTCTCTATTTCTCCCTCATGAAGACATCTTTCTCTATTTATCCCTCTCTCCCCTCATGAAGACATCTTTCTCTATTTCTCCCTCTCTCCCCTCATGAAGACATCTTTCTCTATTTCTCCCTCTCTCCCCTCATGAAGACATCTTTCTCTATTTATCTCTCTCTCCCCTCATGAAGACATCTTTCTCTATTTCTCCCTCTCTCCCCTCATGAAGACATCTTTCTCTATTTCTCCCTCTCTCCCCTCATGAAGACATCTTTCTCTATTTCTCCCTCTCTCCCCTCATGAAGACATCTTTCTCTATTTCTCCCTCTCTCCCTCTCATGAAGACATCTTTCTCTATTTCTCCCTCTCTCCCCTCATGAAGACATCTTTCTCTATTTCTCCCTCTCTCCCTCTCATGAAGACATCTTTCTCCCTTTCTCCCTCTCCCCTCATGAAGACATCTTTCTCTATTTCTCCCTCTCTCCCTCTCATGAAGACATCTTTCTCTATTTCTCCCTCTCTCCCCTCATGAAGACATCTTTCTCTATTTCTCCCTCTCTCCCCTCATGAAGACATCTTTCTCTATTTCTCCCTCTCTCTTTCTCTATTTCCTCATGAAGACATCTTTCTCTATTTCTCCCTCATCTCTTTCCCTCCCTCATGAAGACATCTTTCTCTATTTCTCCCTCATGAAGACATCTTTCTCTATTTCTCCCTCATGAATACATCTTTCTCTATTTCTCCCTCTCTCCCCATCATGAAGACATCTTTCTCTATTTCTCCCTCTCTCCCCATCATGAAGACATCTTTCTCTATTTCTCCCTCTCTCCCCACCATGAAGACATCTTTCTCTATTTCTCCCTAATGAAGACATCTTTCTCTATTTCTCCCTCATGAAGACATCTTTCTCCATTTCTTCCTCATGAAGACATCTTTCTCTATTTCTCCCTCTCTCCCCTCATGAAGACATCTTTCTCTATTTCTCCCTCTCTCCCACTCATGAAGACATCTTTCTCTATTTCTCCCTCTCTCCCCTCATGAAGACATCTTTCTCTATTTCTCCCTCTCTCCCCTCATGAAGACATCTTTCTCTATTTCTCCCTCTCTCCCCTCATGAAGACATCTTTCTCTATTTCTCTCTCTCTCCCCTCATGAAGACATCTTTCTCTATTTCTCCCTCTCTCCCCTCATGAAGACATCTTTCTCTATTTCTCCCTCTCTCCCCTCATGAAGACATCTTTCTCTATTTCTCTCTCTTTCCCTCTCATGAAGACATCTTTCTCTATTTCTCCCTCTCATGAAGACATCTTTCTCTATTTCTCCCTCTCTCCCCTCATGAAAACATCTTTCTCTATTTCTCCCTCTCTCCCTCTCATGAAGACATCTTTCTCTATTTCTCCCTCATGAAGACATCTTTCTCTATTTCTCCCTCTCTCCCCTCATGAAGACATCTTTCTCTATTTCTCCCTCTCTCCCTCTCATGAAGACATCTTTCTCTATTTCTCCCTCATGAAGACATCTTTCTCTATTTCTCCCTCATGAAGACATCTTTCTCTATTTCGCCCTAATGAAGACATCTTTCTCTATTTCTCCCTCATGAAGACATCTTTCTCTATTTCTCCCTAATGAAGACATCTTTCTCTATTTCTCCCCCATGAAGACATCTTTCTCTATTTCTCCCTCATGAAGACATCTTTCTCTATTTATCCCTCTCTCCCCTCATGAAGACATCTTTCTCTATTTCTCCCTCTCTCCCCTCATGAAGACATCTTTCTCTATTTCTCCCTCTCTCCCTCTCATGAAGACATCTTTCTCTATTTATCTCTCTCTCCCCTCATGAAGACATCTTTCTCTATTTCTCCCTCTCTCCCTCTCATGAAGACATCTTTCTCTATTTCTCCCTCTCTCCCCTCATGAAGACATCTTTCTCTATTTCTCCCTCTCTCCCCTCATGAAGACATCTTTCTCTATTTCTCCCTCTCTCCCTCTCATGAAGACATCTTTCTCTATTTATCTCTCTCTCCCCTCATGAAGACATCTTTCTCTATTTCTCCCTCTCTCCCTCTCATGAAGACATCTTTCTCTATTTCTCCCTCTCTCCCCTCATGAAGACATCTTTCTCTATTTCTCTCTCTCTCCCCTTATGAAGACATCTTTCTCTATTTCTCCCTCTCTCCCCTCATGAAGACATCTTTCTCTATTTCTCCCTCTCTCCCCTCATGAAGACATCTTTCTCTATTTCTCCCTCATGAAGACATCTTTCTCTATTTCTCCCTCATGAATACATCTTTCTCTATTTCTCCCTCATGAAGACATCTTTCTCTATTTCTCCCTCATGAATACATCTTTCTCTATTTCTCCCTCATGAAGACATCTTTCTCTATTTCTCCCTCATGAATACATCTTTCTCTATTTCTCCCTCTCTCCCCATCATGAAGACATCTTTCTCTATTTCTCCCTCTCTCCCCATCATGAAGACATCTTTCTCTATTTCTCCCTCTCTCCCCACCATGAAGACATCTTTCTCTATTTCTCCCTAATGAAGACATCTTTCTCTATTTCTCCCTCATGAAGACATCTTTCTCCATTTCTTCCTCATGAAGACATCTTTCTCTATTTCTCCCTCTCTCCCCTCATGAAGACATCTTTCTCTATTTCTCCCTCTCTCCCACTCATGAAGACATCTTTCTCTATTTCTCCCTCTCTCCCCTCATGAAGACATCTTTCTCTATTTCTCCCTCTCTCCCCTCATGAAGACATCTTTCTCTATTTCTCCCTCTCTCCCTCTCATGAAGACATCTTTCTCTATTTCTCCCTCTCTCCCCTCATGAAGACATCTTTCTCTATTTCTCCCTCTCTCCCTCTCATGAAGACATATTTCTCTATTTCTCTCTCTCTCCCCCCATGAAGACATCTTTCTCTATTTCTCCTTCTCCCCGTCATGAAGACATCATTCTCTATTTCTCCTCTCTCCCCTCATGAATACATCTTTCTCTATTTCTCCCTCTCTCCCCTCATGAAGACATCTTTCTCTATTTCTCCTCTCTCCCTCTCATGAAGACATCTTTCTCTATTTCTCCCTCTCTCCCCATCATGAAGACATCTTTCTCTATTTCTCCCTCTCTCCCCTCATGAAGACATCTTTCTCTATTTCTCCCTCATGAAGACATCTTTCTCTATTTCTCCCTCATGAAGACATCTTTCTCTATTTCTCCCTCATGAAGACATCTTTCTCTATTTCTCCCTCTCTCCCCTCATGAAGACATCTTTCTCTATTTCTCCCTCTCTCCCTCTCATGAAGACATCTTTCTCTATTTCTCTCTCTCTCCCCTCATGAAGACATCTTTCTCTATTTCTCCCTCTCTCCCTCTCATGAAGACATCTTTCTCTATTTCTCCCTCTCTCCCCTCATGAAGACATCTTTCTCTATTTCTCCCTCTCTCCCCTCATGAAGACATCTTTCTCTATTTCTCCCTCTCTCCCCTCATGAAGACATCTTTCTCTATTTCTCCCTCTCTCCCACTCATGAAGACATCTTTCTCTATTTCTCCCTCTCTCCCCTCATGAAGACATCTTTCTCTATTTCTCCCCCTCTCCCCTCATGAAGACATCTTTCTCTATTTCTCCCTCTCTCCCTCTCATGAAGACATCTTTCTCTATTTCTCTCTCTCTCCCCCCATGAAGACATCTTTCTCTATTTCTCCTTCTCTCCCCGTCATGAAGACATCATTCTCTATTTCTCCCTCTCTCCCCTCATGAAGACATCTTTCTCTATTTCTCCCTCTCTCCCCTCATGAAGACATCTTTCTCTATTTCTCCCTCTCTCCCTCTCATGAAGACATCTTTCTCTATTTCTCCCTCTCTCCCCATCATGAAGACATCTTTCTCTATTTCTCCCTCTCTCCCCTCATGAAGACATCTTTCTCTATTTCTCCCTCATGAAGACATCTTTCTCTATTTCTCCCTCATGAAGACATCTTTCTCTATTTCTCCCTCATGAAGACATCTTTCTCTATTTCTCCCTCATGAAGACATCTTTCTCTATTTCTCCCTCATGAAGACATCTTTCTCTATTTCTCCCTCTCTCCCTCTCATGAAGACATCTTTCTCTATTTCTCTCTCTCTCCCCTCATGAAGACATCTTTCTCTATTTCTCCCTCTCTCCCTCTCATGAAGACATCTTTCTCTATTTCTCCCTCTCTCCCCTCATGAAGACATCTTTCTCTATTTCTCCCTCTCTCCCTCTCATGAAGACATCTTTCTCTATTTCTCTCTCTCTCCCCCCATGAAGACATCTTTCTCTATTTCTCCTTCTCTCCCCGTCATGAAGACATCATTCTCTATTTCTCCCTCTCTCCCCTCATGAAGACATCTTTCTCTATTTCTCCCTCTCTCCCCTCATGAAGACATCTTTCTCTATTTCTCCCTCTCTCCCTCTCATGAAGACATCTTTCTCTATTTCTCCTCTCTCCCCATCATGAAGACATCTTTCTCTATTTCTCCCTCTCTCCCCTCATGAAGACATCTTTCTCTATTTCTCCCTCATGAAGACATCTTTCTCTATTTCTCCCTCATGAAGACATCTTTCTCTATTTCTCCCTCATGAAGACATCTTTCTCTATTTCTCCCTCATGAAGACATCTTTCTCTATTTCTCCCTCATGAAGACATCTTTCTCTATTTCTCCCTCTCTCCCTCTCATGAAGACATCTTTCTCTATTTCTCTCTCTCTCCCCTCATGAAGACATCTTTCTCTATTTCTCCCTCTCTTCCTCTCATGAAGACATCTTTCTCTATTTCTCCCTCTCTCCCCTCATGAAGACATCTTTCTCTATTTCTCCCTCTCTCCCCTCATGAAGACATCTTTCTCTATTTCTCCCTCTCTCACCTCATGAAGACATCTTTCTCTATTTCTCCCTCTCTCCCACTCATGAAGACATCTTTCTCTATTTCTCCCTCTCTCCCCTCATGAAGACATCTTTCTCTATTTCTCCCTCTCTCCCCTCATGAAGACATCTTTCTCTATTTCTCCCTCTCTCCCACTCACGAAGACATCTTTCTCTATTTCTCCCTCTCTCCCCATCATGAAGACATCTTTCTCTATTTCTCCCTCTCTCCCCTCATGAAGACATCTTTCTCTATTTCTCCCTCATGAAGACATCTTTCTCTATTTCTCCCTCATGAAGACATCTTTCTCTATTTCTCCCTCATGAAGACATCTTTCTCTATTTCTCCCTCATGAAGACATCTTTCTCTATTTCTCCCTCATGAAGACATCTTTCTCTATTTCTCCCTCTCTCCCTCTCATGAAGACATCTTTCTCTATTTCTCTCTCTCTCCCCTCATGAAGACATCTTTCTCTATTTCTCCCTCTCTCCCTCTCATGAAGACATCTTTCTCTATTTCTCCCTCTCTCCCCTCATGAAGACATCTTTCTCTATTTCTCCCTCTCTCCCCTCATGAAGACATCTTTCTCTATTTCTCCCTCTCTCACCTCATGAAGACATCTTTCTCTATTTCTCCCTCTCTCCCACTCATGAAGACATCTTTCTCTATTTCTCCCTCTCTCCCCTCATGAAGACATCTTTCTCTATTTCTCCCTCTCTCCCCTCATGAAGACATCTTTCTCTATTTCTCCCTCTCTCCCACTCACGAAGACATCTTTCTCTATTTCTCCCTCTCTCCCCATCATGAAGACATCTTTCTCTATTTCTCCCTCTCTCCCCTCATGAAGACATCTTTCTCTATTTCTCCCTCATGAAGACATCTTTCTCTATTTCTCCCTCATGAAGACATCTTTCTCTATTTCTCCCTCATGAAGACATCTTTCTCTATTTCTCCCTCTCTCCCCATCATGAAGACATCTTTCTCTATTTCTCCCTCTCTCCCCATCATGAAGACATCTTTCTCTATTTCTCCCTCTCTCCCCTCATGAAGACATCTTTCTCTATTTCTCCCTCTCTCCCTCTCATGAAGACATCTTTCTCTATTTCTCCCTCTCTCCCCTCATGAAGACATCTTTCTCTATTTCTCCCTCTCTCCCCTCATGAAGACATCTTTCTCTATTTCTCCCTCTCTCCCACTCATGAAGACATCTTTCTCTATTTCTCCCTCTCTCCCCTCATGAAGACATCTTTCTCTATTTCTCCCTCTCTCCCCTCATGAAGACATCTTTCTCTATTTCTCCCTCTCTCTCCCTCTCATGAAGACATCTTTCTCTATTTCTCCCTCTCTCCCCTCATGAAGACATCTTTCTCTATTTCTCCCTCTCTCCCTCTCATGAAGACATCTTTCTCTATTTTCTCTCTCTCCCCCATGAAGACATCTTTCTCTATTTCTCCTTCTCTCCCCGTCATGAAGACATCATTCTCTATTTCTCCCTCTCTCCCCTCATGAAGACATCTTTCTCTATTTCTCCCTCTCTCCCCTCATGAAGACATCTTTCTCTATTTCTCCCTCTCTCCCTCTCATGAAGACATCTTTCTCTATTTTCTCCTCTCTCCCCATCATGAAGACATCTTTCTCTATTTCTCCCTCTCTCCCCTCATGAAGACATCTTTCTCTATTTCTCCCTCATGAAGACATCTTTCTCTATTTCTCCCTCATGAAGACATCTTTCTCTATTTCTCCCTCATGAAGACATCTTTCTCTATTTCCCTCTCTCCCTCTCATGAAGACATCTTTCTCTATTTCTCTCTCTCTCCCCCCATGAAGACATCTTTCTCTATTTCTCCTTCTCTCCCCGTCATGAAGACATCATTCTCTATTTCTCCCTCTCTCCCCTCATGAAGACATCTTTCTCTATTTCTCCCTCTCTCCCCTCATGAAGACATCTTTCTCTATTTCTCCCTCTCTCCCTCTCATGAAGACATCTTTCTCTATTTCTCCCTCTCTCCCCATCATGAAGACATCTTTCTCTATTTCTCCCTCTCTCCCCTCATGAAGACATCTTTCTCTATTTCTCCCTCATGAAGACATCTTTCTCTATTTCTCCCTCATGAAGACATCTTTCTCTATTTCTCCCTCATGAAGACATCTTTCTCTATTTCTCCCTCATGAAGACATCTTTCTCTATTTCTCCCTCTCTCCCTCTCATGAAGACATCTTTCTCTATTTCTCTCTCTCTCCCCTCATGAAGACATCTTTCTCTATTTCTCCCTCTCTCCCTCTCATGAAGACATCTTTCTCTATTTCTCCCTCTCTCCCCTCATGAAGACATCTTTCTCTATTTCTCCCTCTCTCCCCTCATGAAGACATCTTTCTCTATTTCTCCCTCTCTCACCTCATGAAGACATCTTTCTCTATTTCTCCCTCTCTCCCACTCATGAAGACATCTTTCTCTATTTCTCCCTCTCTCCCCTCATGAAGACATCTTTCTCTATTTCTCCCTCTCTCCCCTCATGAAGACATCTTTCTCTATTTCTCCCTCTCTCCCACTCACGAAGACATCTTTCTCTATTTCTCCTCTCTCCCCATCATGAAGACATCTTTCTCTATTTCTCCCTCTCTCCCCTCATGAAGACATCTTTCTCTATTTCTCCCTCATGAAGACATCTTTCTCTATTTCTCCCTCATGAAGACATCTTTCTCTATTTCTCCCTCATGAAGACATCTTTCTCTATTTCTCCCTCTCTCCCCATCATGAAGACATCTTTCTCTATTTCTCCCTCTCTCCCCATCATGAAGACATCTTTCTCTATTTCTCCCTCTCCCCACCATGAAGACATCTTTCTCTATTTCTCCCTAATGAAGACATCTTTCTCTATTTCTCCCTCATGAAGACATCTTTCTCCATTTCTCCCTCATGAAGACATCTTTCTCTATTTCTCCCTCTCTCCCCTCATGAAGACATCTTTCTCTATTTCTCCCTCTCTCCCTCTCATGAAGACATCTTTCTCTATTTCTCCCTCTCTCCCCTCATGAAGACATCTTTCTCTATTTCTCCCTCTCTCCCCTCATGAAGACATCTTTCTCTATTTCTCCCTCTCTCCCACTCATGAAGACATCTTTCTCTATTTCTCCCTCTCTCCCCTCATGAAGACATCTTTCTCTATTTCTCCCTCTCTCCCCTCATGAAGACATCTTTCTCTATTTCTCCCTCTCTCCCTCTCATGAAGACATCTTTCTCTATTTCTCCCTCTCTCCCCTCATGAAGACATCTTTCTCTATTTCTCCCTCTCTCCCTCTCATGAAGACATCTTTCTCTATTTCTCTCTCTCTCCCCCCATGAAGACATCTTTCTCTATTTCTCCTTCTCTCCCCGTCATGAAGACATCATTCTCTATTTCTCCCTCTCTCCCCTCATGAAGACATCTTTCTCTATTTCTCCCTCTCTCCCCTCATGAAGACATCTTTCTCTATTTCTCCCTCTCTCCCTCTCATGAAGACATCTTTCTCTATTTCTCCCTCTCTCCCCATCATGAAGACATCTTTCTCTATTTCTCCCTCTCTCCCCTCATGAAGACATCTTTCTCTATTTCTCCCTCATGAAGACATCTTTCTCTATTTCTCCCTCATGAAGACATCTTTCTCTATTTCTCCCTCATGAAGACATCTTTCTCTATTTCTCCCTCTCTCCCCATCATGAAGACATCTTTCTCTATTTCTCCCTCTCTCCCCATCATGAAGACATCTTTCTCTATTTCTCCCTCATGAAGACATCTTTCTCTATTTCTCCCTCTCTCCCCTCATGAAGACATCTTTCTCTATTTCTCCCTCTCTCCCCTCATGAAGACATCTTTCTCTATTTCTCCCTCATGAAGACATCTTTCTCTATTTCTCCCTCATGAAGACATCTTTCTCTATTTCTCCCTCATGAAGACATCTTTCTCTATTTCTCCCTCTCTCCCCATCATGAAGACATCTTTCTCTATTTCTCCCTCTCTCCCCATCATGAAGACATCTTTCTCTATTTCTCCCTCTCTCCCCACCATGAAGACATCTTTCTCTATTTCTCCCTAATGAAGACATCTTTCTCTATTTCTCCCTCATGAAGACATCTTTCTCTATTTCTCCCTCTCTCCCCTCATGAAGACATCTTTCTCTATTTCTCCCTCTCTCCCCTCATGAAGACATCTTTCTCTATTTCTCCCTCTCTCCCCATCATGAAGACATCTTTCTCTATTTCTCCCTCTCTCCCCTCATGAAGACATCTTTCTCTATTTCTCCCTCATGAAGACATCTTTCTCTATTTCTCCCTCATGAAGACATCTTTCTCTATTTCTCCCTCTCTCCCCATCATGAAGACATCTTTCTCTATTTCTCCCTCTCTCCCCATCATGAAGACATCTTTCTCTATTTCTCCCTCTCTCCCCACCATGAAGACATCTTTCTCTATTTCTCCCTAATGAAGACATCTTTCTCTATTTCTCCCTCATGAAGACATCTTTCTCCATTTCTCCCTCATGAAGACATCTTTCTCTATTTCTCCCTCTCTCCCCTCATGAAGACATCTTTCTCTATTTCTCCCTCTCTCCCTATCATGAAGACATCTTTCTCTATTTCTCCCTCTCTCCCCTCATGAAGACATCTTTCTCTATTTCTCCCTCTCTCCCCTCATGAAGACATCTTTCTCTATTTCTCCCTCTCTCCCACTCATGAAGACATCTTTCTCTATTTCTCCCTCTCTCCCCTCATGAAGACATCTTTCTCTATTTCTCCCTCTCTCCCCTCATGAAGACATCTTTCTCTATTTCTCCCTCTCTCCCTCTCATGAAGACATCTTTCTCTATTTCTCCCCTCTCCCTCATGAAGACATCTTTCTCTATTTCTCCCTCTCTCCCTCTCATGAAGACATCTTTCTCTATTTCTCTCTCTCTCCCCCATGAAGACATCTTTCTCTATTTCTCCTTCTCTCCCCGTCATGAAGACATCATTCTCTATTTCTCCCTCTCTCCCCTCATGAAGACATCTTTCTCTATTTCTCCCTCTCTCCCCTCATGAAGACATCTTTCTCTATTTCTCCTCTCTCCCTCTCATGAAGACATCTTTCTCTATTTCTCCCTCTCTCCCCATCATGAAGACATCTTTCTCTATTTCTCCCTCTCTCCCCTCATGAAGACATCTTTCTCTATTTCTCCCTCATGAAGACATCTTTCTCTATTTCTCCCTCATGAAGACATCTTTCTCTATTTCTCCCTCTCTCCCCATCATGAAGACATCTTTCTCTATTTCTCCCTCATGAAGACATCTTTCTCTATTTCTCCCTCTCTCCCCTCATGAAGACATCTTTCTCTATTTCTCCCTCTCTCCCCTCATGAAGACATCTTTCTCTATTTCTCCCTCATGAAGACATCTTTCTCTATTTCTCCCTCATGAAGACATCTTTCTCTATTTCTCCCTCATGAAGACATCTTTCTCTATTTCTCCCTCTCTCCCCTCATGAAGACATCTTTCTCTATTTCTCCCTCTCTCCCCATCATGAAGACATCTTTCTCTATTTCTCCCTCTCTCCCACCATGAAGACATCTTTCTCTATTTCTCCCTAATGAAGACATCTTTCTCTATTTCTCCCTCATGAAGACATCTTTCTCTATTTCTCCCTCTCTCCCCTCATGAAGACATCTTTCTCTATTTCTCCCTCTCTCCCCTCATGAAGACATCTTTCTCTATTTCTCCCTCTCTCCCCTCATGAAGACATCTTTCTCTATTTCTCCCTCTCTCCCCTCATGAAGACATCTTTCTCTATTTCTCCCTCTCTCCCACTCATGAAGACATCTTTCTCTATTTCTCTCCCTCATGAAGACATCTTTCTCTATTTCTCCCTCTCTCCCCTCATGAAGACATCTTTCTCTATTTCTCCCTCTCTCCCTCTCATGAAGACATCTTTCTCTATTTCTCCCTCTCTCCCCTCATGAAGACATCTTTCTCTATTTCTCCTCTCTCCCTCTCATGAAGACATCTTTCTCTATTTCTCTCTCTCTCCCCCCATGAAGACATCTTTCTCTATTTCTCCTTCTCTCCCCTCATGAAGACATCATTCTCTATTTCTCCCTCTCTCCCCTCATGAAGACATCTTTCTCTATTTCTCCCTCTCTCCCCTCATGAAGACATCTTTCTCTATTTCTCCCTCTCTCTCTCTCATGAAGACATCTTTCTCTATTTCTCCCTCTCTCCCCATCATGAAGACATCTTTCTCTATTTCTCCCTCTCTCCCCTCATGAAGACATCTTTCTCTATTTCTCCCTCATGAAGACATCTTTCTCTATTTCTCCCTCATGAAGACATCTTTCTCTATTTCTCCCTCTCTCCCCTCATGAAGACATCTTTCTCTATTTCTCCTCTCTCCCCTCATGAAGACATCTTTCTCTATTTCTCCCTCTCTCCCCTCATGAAGACATCTTTCTCTATTTCTCCCTCTCTCCCCTCATGAAGACATCTTTCTCTATTTCTCCCTCTCTCCCCTCATGAAGACATCTTTCTCTATTTCTCCCTCTCTCCCCTTGAAGACATCTTTCTCTATTTCTCCCTCTCTCCCCTCATGAAGACATCTTTCTCTATTTCTCCCTCTCTCCCCTCATGAAGACATCTTTCTCTATTTCTCTCTTCTCCCCTCATGAAGACATCTTTCTCTATTTCTCCCTCTCTCCCCTCATGAAGACATCTTTCTCTATTTCTCCCTCTCTCCCCTCATGAAGACATCTTTCTCTATTTCTCCCTCTCTCCCCATCATGAAGACATCTTTCTCTATTTCTCCCTCTCCCCTCATGAAGACATCTTTCTCTATTTCTCCCTCATGAAGACATCTTTCTCTATTTCATGAAGACATCTTTCTCTATTTCTCCCTCATGAAGACATCTTTCTCTATTTCTCCCTCTCTCCCCTCATGAAGACATCTTTCTCTATTTCTCCCTCTCTCCCCATCATGAAGACATCTTTCTCTATTTCTCCCTCTCTCCCCACCATGAAGACATCTTTCTCTATTTCTCCCTAATGAAGACATCTTTCTCTATTTCTCCCTCATGAAGACATCTTTCTCCATTTCTCCCTCATGAAGACATCTTTCTCTATTTCTCCCTCTCTCCCCTCATGAAGACATCTTTCTCTATTTCTCCCTCTCTCCCTCTCATGAAGACATCTTTCTCTATTTCTCCCTCTCTCCCCTCATGAAGACATCTTTCTCTATTTCTCCCTCTCTCCCCTCATGAAGACATCTTTCTCTATTTCTCCCTCTCTCCCCTCATGAAGACATCTTTCTCTATTTCTCCCTCTCTCCCCTCATGAAGACATCTTTCTCTATTTCTCCCTCTCTCCCCTCATGAAGACATCTTTCTCTATTTCTCCCTCTCTCCCTCTCATGAAGACATCTTTCTCTATTTCTCCCTCTCTCCCCTCATGAAGACATCTTTCTCTATTTCTCCCTCTCTCCCTCTCATGAAGACATCTTTCTCTATTTCTCTCTCTCTCCCCCCATGAAGACATCTTTCTCTATTTCTCCTTCTCTCCCCTCATGAAGACATCATTCTCTATTTCTCCCTCTCTCCCCTCATGAAGACATCTTTCTCTATTTCTCCCTCTCTCCCCTCATGAAGACATCTTTCTCTATTTCTCCCTCTCTCCCTCTCATGAAGACATCTTTCTCTATTTCTCCCTCTCTCCCCATCATGAAGACATCTTTCTCTATTTCTCCCTCTCTCCCTCATGAAGACATCTTTCTCTATTTCTCCCTCATGAAGACATCTTTCTCTATTTCTCCCTCATGAAGACATCTTTCTCTATTTCTCCCTCATGAAGACATCTTTCTCTATTTCTCCCTCTCTCCCCATCATGAAGACATCTTTCTCTATTTCTCCCTCTCTCCCCACCATGAAGACATCTTTCTCTATTTCTCCCTAATGAAGACATCTTTCTCTATTTCTCCCTCATGAAGACATCTTTCTCCATTTCTCCCTCATGAAGACATCTTTCTCTATTTCTCCCTCTCTCCCCTCATGAAGACATCTTTCTCTATTTCTCCCTCTCTCCCTATCATGAAGACATCTTTCTCTATTTCTCCCTCTCTCCCCTCATGAAGACATCTTTCTCTATTTCTCCCTCTCTCCCCTCATGAAGACATCTTTCTCTATTTCTCCCTCTCTCCCACTCATGAAGACATCTTTCTCTATTTCTCCCTCTCTCCCTCTCATGAAGACATCTTTCTCTATTTCTCCCTCTCTCCCCTCATGAAGACATCTTTCTCTATTTCTCCCTCTCTCCCTCTCATGAAGACATCTTTCTCTATTTCTCTCTCTCTCCCCCATGAAGACATCTTTCTCTATTTCTCCTTCTCTCCCCGTCATGAAGACATCATTCTCTATTTCTCCCTCTCTCCCCTCATGAAGACATCTTTCTCTATTTCTCCCTCTCTCCCCTCATGAAGACATCTTTCTCTATTTCTCCCTCTCTCCCTCTCATGAAGACATCTTTCTCTATTTCTCCCTCTCTCCCCATCATGAAGACATCTTTCTCTATTTCTCCCTCTCTCCCCTCATGAAGACATCTTTCTCTATTTCTCCCTCATGAAGACATCTTTCTCTATTTCTCCCTCATGAAGACATCTTTCTCTATTTCTCCCTCATGAAGACATCTTTCTCTATTTCTCCCTCTCTCCCCATCATGAAGACATCTTTCTCTATTTCTCCCTCTCTCCCCATCATGAAGACATCTTTCTCTATTTCTCCCTCATGAAGACATCTTTCTCTATTTCTCCCTCTCTCCCCTCATGAAGACATCTTTCTCTATTTCTCCCTCTCTCCCCTCATGAAGACATCTTTCTCTATTTCTCCCTCATGAAGACATCTTTCTCTATTTCTCCCTCATGAAGACATCTTTCTCTATTTCTCCCTCATGAAGACATCTTTCTCTATTTCTCCCTCTCTCCCCATCATGAAGACATCTTTCTCTATTTCTCCCTCTCTCCCCATCATGAAGACATCTTTCTCTATTTCTCCCTCTCTCCCCACCATGAAGACATCTTTCTCTATTTCTCCCTAATGAAGACATCTTTCTCTATTTCTCCCTCATGAAGACATCTTTCTCTATTTCTCCCTCTCTCCCCTCATGAAGACATCTTTCTCTATTTCTCCCTCTCTCCCTCTCATGAAGACATCTTTCTCTATTTCTCCCTCTCTCCCCTCATGAAGACATCTTTCTCTATTTCTCCCTCTCTCCCCTCATGAAGACATCTTTCTCTATTTCTCCCTCTCTCCCACTCATGAAGACATCTTTCTCTATTTCTCCCTCTCTCCCCTCATGAAGACATCTTTCTCTATTTCTCCCTCTCTCCCCTCATGAAGACATCTTTCTCTATTTCTCCCTCTCTCCCTCTCATGAAGACATATTTCTCTATTTCTCCCTCTCTCCCCTCATGAAGACATCTTTCTCTATTTCTCCCTCTCTCCCTCTCATGAAGACATCTTTCTCTATTTCTCTCTCTCTCCCCCCATGAAGACATCTTTCTCTATTTCTCCTTCTCTCCCCTCATGAAGACATCATTCTCTATTTCTCCCTCTCTCCCCTCATGAAGACATCTTTCTCTATTTCTCCCTCTCTCCCCTCATGAAGACATCTTTCTCTATTTCTCCCTCTCTCTCTCTCATGAAGACATCTTTCTCTATTTCTCCCTCTCTCCCCATCATGAAGACATCTTTCTCTATTTCTCCCTCTCTCCCCTCATGAAGACATCTTTCTCTATTTCTCCCTCATGAAGACATCTTTCTCTATTTCTCCCTCATGAAGACATCTTTCTCTATTTCTCCCTCATGAAGACATCTTTCTCTATTTCTCCCTCTCTCCCCTCATGAAGACATCTTTCTCTATTTCTCCCTCTCTCCCTCTCATGAAGACATCTTTCTCTATTTCTCTCTCTCTCCCCTCATGAAGACATCTTTCTCTATTTCTCCCTCTCTCCCCTCATGAAGACATCTTTCTCTATTTCTCCCTCTCTCCCCTCATGAAGACATCTTTCTCTATTTCTCCCTCTCTCCCACTCATGAAGACATCTTTCTCTATTTCTCCCTCTCTCCCCTCATGAAGACATCTTTCTCTATTTCTCCCTCTCTCCCCTCATGAAGACATCTTTCTCTATTTCTCTCTCTCTCCCCTCATGAAGACATCTTTCTCTATTTCTCCCTCTCTCCCCTCATGAAGACATCTTTCTCTATTTCTCCCTCTCTCCCCTCATGAAGACATCTTTCTCTATTTCTCCCTCTCTCCCCATCATGAAGACATCTTTCTCTATTTCTCCCTCTCTCCCCTCATGAAGACATCTTTCTCTATTTCTCCCTCATGAAGACATCTTTCTCTATTTCTCCCTCATGAAGACATCTTTCTCTATTTCTCCCTCATGAAGACATCTTTCTCTATTTCTCCCTCTCTCCCCATCATGAAGACATCTTTCTCTATTTCTCCCTCTCTCCCCATCATGAAGACATCTTTCTCTATTTCTCCCTCTCTCCCCACCATGAAGACATCTTTCTCTATTTCTCCTAATGAAGACATCTTTCTCTATTTCTCCCTCATGAAGACATCTTTCTCCATTTCTCCCTCATGAAGACATCTTTCTCTATTTCTCCCTCTCTCCCCTCATGAAGACATCTTTCTCTATTTCTCCCTCTCTCCCTCTCATGAAGACATCTTTCTCTATTTCTCCCTCTCTCCCCTCATGAAGACATCTTTCTCTATTTCTCCCTCTCTCCCCTCATGAAGACATCTTTCTCTATTTCTCCCTCTCTCCCCTCATGAAGACATCTTTCTCTATTTCTCCCTCTCTCCCCTCATGAAGACATCTTTCTCTATTTCTCCCTCTCTCCCCTCATGAAGACATCTTTCTCTATTTCTCCCTCTCTCCCCTCATGAAGACATCTTTCTCTATTTCTCCCTCTCTCCCCTCTTGAAGACATCTTTCTCTATTTCTCCCTCTCTCCCCTCATGAAGACATCTTTCTCTATTTCTCCCTCTCTCCCCTCATGAAGACATCTTTCTCTATTTCTCCCTCTCTCCCCATCATGAAGACATCTTTCTCTATTTCTCCCTCTCTCCCCTCATGAAGACATCTTTCTCTATTTCTCCCTCATGAAGACATCTTTCTCTATTTCTCCCTCATGAAGACCTTTCTCTCCCCTCATGAAGACATCTTTCTCTATTTCTCCCTCTCTCCCCATCATGAAGACATCTTTCTCTATTTCTCCCTCTCTCCCCTCATGAAGACATCTTTCTCTATTTCTCCCTCATGAAGACATCTTTCTCTATTTCTCCCTCTCTCCCCTCATGAAGACATCTTTCTCTATTTCTTCTCTCCCCTCATGAAGACATCTTTCTCTATTTCTCCCTCATGAAGACATCTTTCTCTATTTCTCCCTCATGAAGACATCTTTCTCTATTTCTCCCTCATGAAGACATCTTTCTCTATTTCTCCCTCTCTCCCCATCATGAAGACATCTTTCTCTATTTCTCCCTCTCTCCCCATCATGAAGACATCTTTCTCTATTTCTCCCTCTCTCCCCACCATGAAGACATCTTTCTCTATTTCTCCCTAATGAAGACATCTTTCTCTATTTCTCCCTCATGAAGACATCTTTCTCTATTTCTCCCTCTCTCCCCTCATGAAGACATCTTTCTCTATTTCTCCCTCTCTCCCTCTCATGAAGACATCTTTCTCTATTTCTCCCTCTCTCCCCTCATGAAGACATCTTTCTCTATTTCTCCCTCTCTCCCCTCATGAAGACATCTTTCTCTATTTCTCCCTCTCTCCCACTCATGAAGACATCTTTCTCTATTTCTCCCTCTCTCCCCTCATGAAGACATCTTTCTCTATTTCTCCCTCTCTCCCCTCATGAAGACATCTTTCTCTATTTCTCCCTCTCTCCCTCTCATGAAGACATCTTTCTCTATTTCTCCCTCTCTCCCCTCATGAAGACATCTTTCTCTATTTCTCCCTCTCTCCCCTCATGAAGACATCTTTCTCATTTCTCTCTTCTCTGAAGACATCTTTCTCTATTTCTCCTTCTCTCCCCTCATGAAGACATCATTCTCTATTTCTCCCTCTCTCCCCTCATGAAGACATCTTTCTCTATTTCTCCCTCTCTCCCCTCATGAAGACATCTTTCTCTATTTCTCCCTCTCTCCCTCTCATGAAGACATCTTTCTCTATTTCTCCCTCTCTCCCCATCATGAAGACATCTTTCTCTATTTCTCCCTCTCTCCCCTCATGAAGACATCTTTCTCTATTTCTCCCTCATGAAGACATCTTTCTCTATTTCTCCCTCATGAAGACATCTTTCTCTATTTCTCCCTCATGAAGACATCTTTCTCTATTTCTCCCTCTCTCCCCTCATGAAGACATCTTTCTCTATTTCTCCCTCTCTCCCTCTCATGAAGACATCTTTCTCTATTTCTCTCTCTCTCCCCTCATGAAGACATCTTTCTCTATTTCTCCCTCTCTCCCCTCATGAAGACATCTTTCTCTATTTCTCCCTCTCTCCCCTCATGAAGACATCTTTCTCTATTTCTCCCTCTCTCCCCTCATGAAGACATCTTTCTCTATTTCTCCCTCTCTCCCCTCATGAAGACATCTTTCTCTATTTCTCCCTCTCTCCCCTCATGAAGACATCTTTCTCTATTTCTCTCTCTCTCCCCTCATGAAGACATCTTTCTCTATTTCTCCCTCTCCCCCTCATGAAGACATCTTTCTCTATTTCTCCCTCTCTCCCCTCATGAAGACATCTTTTCTTTATCCCTTTCCCTCATGAAGACATCTTTCTCTATTTCTCCCTCTCTCCCCTCATGAAGACATCTTTCTCTATTTCTCCCTCTCTCCCCTCATGAAGACATCTTTCTCTATTTCTCCCTCTCTCCCCTCATGAAGACATCTTTCTCTATTTCTCCCTCTCTCCCCTCATGAAGACATCTTTCTCTATTTCTCCCTTCTCTCCCCTCATGAAGACATCTTTCTCTATTTCTCCCTCTCTCCCCTCATGAAGACATCTTTCTCTATTTCTCCCTCTCTCCCCTCATGAAGACATCTTTCTCTATTTCTCCCTCTCCTCATGAAGACATCTTTCTCTATTTCTCCCTCTCTCCCCTCATGAAGACATCTTTCTCTATTTCTCCCTCTCTCCCCTCATGAAGACATCTTTCTCTATTCTCCTCTCCCCCTCATGAAGACATCTTTCTCTATTTCTCCCTCTCTCCCCTCATGAAGACATCTTTCTCTATTTCTCCCTCTCTCCCCTCATGAAGACATCTTTCTCTATTTCTCCCTCTCTCCCCTCATGAAGACATCTTTCTCTATTTCTCCCTCTCCTCATGAAGACATCTTTCTCTATTTCTCCCTCATGAAGACATCTTTCTCTATTTCTCCTCTCTCCCCTCATGAAGACATCTTTCTCTATTTCTCCCTCTCTCCCCTCATGAAGACATCTTTCTCTATTTTCTCTCCCCTCATGAAGACATCTTTCTCTATTTCTCCCTCTCTCCCCTCATGAAGACATCTTTCTCTATTTCTCCCTCTCTCCCCTCATGAAGACATCTTTCTCTATTTCTCCCTCTCTCCCCTCATGAAGACATCTTTCTCTATTTCTCCCTCTCTCCCCTCATGAAGACATCTTTCTCTATTTCTCCCTCTCTCCCCTCATGAAGACATCTTTCTCTATTTCTCTCTCTCTCCCCTCATGAAGACATCTTTCTCTATTTCTCCCTCTCTCCCCTCATGAAGACATCTTTCTCTATTTCTCCCTCTCTCCCCTCATGAAGACATCTTTCTCTATTTATCCCTCTCTTCCCTTGAAGACATCTTTCTCTATTTCTCCCTCTCTCCCCTCATGAAGACATCTTTCTCTATTTCTCCCTCTCTCCCCTCATGAAGACATCTTTCTCTATTTCTCCCTCTCTCCCCTCATGAAGACATCTTTCTCTATTTCTCCCTCTCTCCCCTCATGAAGACATCTTTCTCTATTTCTCCTTCTCTCCCTCATGAAGACATCTTTCTCTATTTCTCCCTCTCTCCCCTCATGAAGACATCTTTCTCTATTTCTCCCTCTCTCCCTCTCATGAAGACATCTTTCTCTATTTCTCCTCTCTCCCCTCATGAAGACATCTTTCTCTATTTCTCCCTCTCTCCCCTCATGAAGACATCTTTCTCTATTTCTCCCTCTCTCCCCTCATGAAGACATCTTTCTCTATTTCTCCCTCTCTCCCCTCATGAAGACATCTTTCTCTATTTCTCCTCTCTCCCCTCATGAAGACATCTTTCTCTATTTCTCCCTTCTCCCCTCATGAAGACATCTTTCTCTATTTCTCCCTCTCTCCCCTCATGAAGACATCTTTCTCTATTTCTCCCTCTCTCCCCTCATGAAGACATCTTTCTCTATTTCTCCCTCTCTCCCCATCATGAAGACATCTTTCTCTATTTCTCCCTCTCTCCCCTCATGAAGACATCTTTCTCTATTTCTCCCTCATGAAGACATCTTTCTCTATTTCTCCCTCATGAAGACATCTTTCTCTATTTCTCCCTCATGAAGACATCTTTCTCTATTTCTCCCTCTCTCCCCTCATGAAGACATCTTTCTCTATTTCTCCCTCTCTCCCTCTCATGAAGACATCTTTCTCTATTTCTCTCTCTCTCCCCTCATGAAGACATCTTTCTCTATTTCTCCCTCTCTCCCCTCATGAAGACATCTTTCTCTATTTCTCCCTCTCTCCCCTCATGAAGACATCTTTCTCTATTTCTCCCTCTCTCCCCTCATGAAGACATCTTTCTCTATTTCTCCCTCTCTCCCCTCATGAAGACATCTTTCTCTATTTCTCCCTCTCTCCCCTCATGAAGACATCTTTCTCTATTTCTCTCTCTCTCCCCTCATGAAGACATCTTTCTCTATTTCTCCCTCTCTCCCCTCATGAAGACATCTTTCTCTATTTCTCCCTCTCTCCCCTCATGAAGACATCTTTCTCTATTTATCCCTCTCTCCCCTCATGAAGACATCTTTCTCTATTTCTCCCTCTCTCCCCTCATGAAGACATCTTTCTCTATTTCTCCCTCTCTCCCACTCATGAAGACATCTTTCTCTATTTCTCCCTCTCTCCCCTCATGAAGACATCTTTCTCTATTTCTCCCTCTCTCCCCTCATGAAGACATCTTTTCTATTTCTCCTTCTCTCCCCTCATGAAGACATCTTTCTCTATTTCTCCCTCTCTCCCCTCATGAAGACATCTTTCTCTATTTCTCCCTCTCTCCCTCTCATGAAGACATCTTTCTCTATTTTCTCCCTCTCTCCCCTCATGAAGACATCTTTCTCTATTTCTCCCTCTCTCCCCTCATGAAGACATCTTTCTCTATTTCTCCTCTCTCCCCTCATGAAGACATCTTTCTCTATTTCTCCCTCTCTCCCCTCATGAAGACATCTTTTCTATTTCTCCCTCTCTCCCCTCATGAAGACATCTTTCTCTATTTCTCCCTCTCTCCCCTCATGAAGACATCTTTCTCTATTTCTCCCTCTCTCCCCTCATGAAGACATCTTTCTCTATTTCTCCCTCTCTCCCCTCATGAAGACATCTTTCTCTATTTCTCCCTCTCTCCCCATCATGAAGACATCTTTCTCTATTTCTCCCTCTCTCCCCTCATGAAGACATCTTTCTCTATTTCTCCCTCATGAAGACATCTTTCTCTATTTCTCCCTCATGAAGACATCTTTCTCTATTTCTCCCTCATGAAGACATCTTTCTCTATTTCTCCCTCTCTCCCCTCATGAAGACATCTTTCTCTATTTCTCCCTCTCTCCCTCTCATGAAGACATCTTTCTCTATTTCTCTCTCTCTCCCCTCATGAAGACATCTTTCTCTATTTCTCCCTCTCTCCCCTCATGAAGACATCTTTCTCTATTTCTCCCTCTCTCCCCTCATGAAGACATCTTTCTCTATTTCTCCCTCTCTCCACTCATGAAGACATCTTTCTCTATTTCTCCCTCTCTCCCCTCATGAAGACATCTTTCTCTATTTCTCCCTCTCTCCCCTCATGAAGACATCTTTCTCTATTTCTCTCTCTCTCCCCTCATGAAGACATCTTTCTCTATTTCTCCCTCTCTCCCCTCATGAAGACATCTTTCTCTATTTCTCCCTCTCTCCCCTCATGAAGACATCTTTCTCTATTTATCCCTCTCTTCCCTCATGAAGACATCTTTCTCTATTTCTCCCTCTCTCCCCTCATGAAGACATCTTTCTCTATTTCTCCCTCTCTCCCACTCATGAAGACATCTTTCTCTATTTCTCCCTCTCTCCCCTCATGAAGACATCTTTCTCTATTTCTCCCTCTCTCCCCTCATGAAGACATCTTTCTCTATTTCTCCTTCTCTCCCCTCATGAAGACATCTTTCTCTATTTCTCCCTCTCTCCCCTCATGAAGACATCTTTCTCTATTTCTCCCTCTCTCCCTCTCATGAAGACATCTTTCTCTATTTCTCTCTCTCTCCCCTCATGAAGACATCTTTCTCTATTTCTCCCTCTCTCCCTCTCATGAAGACATCTTTCTCTATTTCTCCCTCTCTCCCCTCATGAAGACATCTTTCTCTATTTCTCTCTCTCTCCCCTCATGAAGACATCTTTCTCTATTTCTCCCTCTCTCCCCTCATGAAGACATCTTTCTCTATGTCTCCCTCTCTCCCCTCATGAAGACATCTTTCTCTATTTCTCCCTCTCTCCCCTCATGAAGACATCTTTCTCTATTTCTCCCTCTCTCCCCTCATGAAGACATCTTTCTCTATTTCTCCCTCTCTCCCCATCATGAAGACATCTTTCTCTATTTCTCCCTCTCTCCCCTCATGAAGACATCTTTCTCTATTTCTCCCTCATGAAGACATCTTTCTCTATTTCTCCCTCATGAAGACATCTTTCTCTATTTCTCCCTCATGAAGACATCTTTCTCTATTTCTCCCTCTCTCCCCTCATGAAGACATCTTTCTCTATTTCTCCCTCTCTCCCTCTCATGAAGACATCTTTCTCTATTTCTCTCTCTCTCCCCTCATGAAGACATCTTTCTCTATTTCTCCCTCTCTCCCCTCATGAAGACATCTTTCTCTATTTCTCCCTCTCTCCCCTCATGAAGACATCTTTCTCTATTTCTCCCTCTCTCCCACTCATGAAGACATCTTTCTCTATTTCTCCCTCTCTCCCCTCATGAAGACATCTTTCTCTATTTCTCCTCTCTCCCCTCATGAAGACATCTTTCTCTATTTCTCTCTCTCTCCCCTCATGAAGACATCTTTCTCTATTTCTCCCTCTCTCCCCTCATGAAGACATCTTTCTCTATTTCTCCCTCTCTCCCCTCATGAAGACATCTTTCTCTATTTATCCCTCTCTTCCCTCATGAAGACATCTTTCTCTATTTCTCCCTCTCTCCCCTCATGAAGACATCTTTCTCTATTTCTCCCTCTCTCCCCTCATGAAGACATCTTTCTCTATTTCTCCCTCTCTCCCCTCATGAAGACATCTTTCTCTATTTCTCCCTCTCTCCCCTCATGAAGACATCTTTCTCTATTTCTCCCTCTCTCCCCTCATGAAGACATCTTTCTCTATTTCTCCCTCTCTCCCCTCATGAAGACATCTTTCTCTATTTCTCCCTCTCTCCCCTCGAAGACATCTTTCTCTATTTCTCCTCTCTCTCCCCTCATGAAGACATCTTTCTCTATTTCTCCCTCTCTCCCTCTCATGAAGACATCTTTCTCTATTTCTCCCTCTCTCCCCTCATGAAGACATCTTTCTCTATTTCTCTCTCTCTCCCCTCATGAAGACATCTTTCTCTATTTCTCCCTCTCTCCCCTCATGAAGACATCTTTCTCTATTTCTCCCTCTCTCCCCTCATGAAGACATCTTTCTCTATTTCTCCCTCTCTCCCCTCATGAAGACATCTTTCTCTATTTCTCCCTCTCTCCCCTCATGAAGACATCTTTCTCTATTTCTCCCTCTCTCCCCTCATGAAGACATCTTTCTCTATTTTTCTCCCTCATGAAGACATCTTTCTCTATTTCTCCCTCTCTCCCCTCATGAAGACATCTTTCTCTATTTCTCCCTCTCTCCCCTCATGAAGACATCTTTCTCTATTTCTCCCTCTCTCCCCTCATGAAGACATCATCTTTCTCTATTTCTCCCTCTCTCCCCTCATGAAGACATCTTTCTCTATTTCTCCCTCTCTCCCCTCATGAAGACATCTTTCTCTATTTCTCCCTCTCTCCCCTCATGAAGACATCTTTCTCTATTTCTCCTCTCTCCCCTCATGAAGACATCTTTCTCTATTTCTCCCTCTCTCCCCTCATGAAGACATCTTTCTCTATTTCTCCCTCTCTCCCACTCATGAAGACATCTTTCTCTATTTCTCCCTCTCTCCCCTCATGAAGACATCTTTCTCTATTTCTCCCTCTCTCCCCTCATGAAGACATCTTTCTCTATTTCTCCCTCTCTCCCTCTCATGAAGACATCTTTCTCTATTTCTCCCTCTCTCCCCTCATGAAGACATCTTTCTCTATTTCTCCCTCTCTCCCTCTCATGAAGACATCTTTCTCTATTTCTCTCTCTCTCCCCCCATGAAGACATCTTTCTCTATTTCTCCTTCTCTCCCCGTCATGAAGACATCATTCTCTATTTCTCCCTCTCTCCCCTCATGAAGACATCTTTCTCTATTTCTCCCTCTCTCCCCTCATGAAGACATCTTTCTCTATTTCTCCCTCTCTCTCTCTCATGAAGACATCTTTCTCTATTTCTCCCTCTCTCCCATCATGAAGACATCTTTCTCTATTTCTCCCTCTCTCCCCTCATGAAGACATCTTTCTCTATTTCTCCCTCATGAAGACATCTTTCTCTATTTCTCCCTCATGAAGACATCTTTCTCTATTTCTCCCTCATGAAGACATCTTTCTCTATTTCTCCCTCTCTCCCCTCATGAAGACATCTTTCTCTATTTCTCCCTCTCTCCCTCTCATGAAGACATCTTTCTCTATTTCTCTCTCTCTCCCCTCATGAAGACATCTTTCTCTATTTCTCCCTCTCTCCCCTCATGAAGACATCTTTCTCTATTTCTCCCTCTCTCCCCTCATGAAGACATCTTTCTCTATTTCTCCCTCTCTCCCACTCATGAAGACATCTTTCTCTATTTCTCCCTCTCTCCCCTCATGAAGACATCTTTCTCTATTTCTCCCTCTCTCCCCTCATGAAGACATCTTTCTCTATTTCTCTCTCTCTCCCCTCATGAAGACATCTTTCTCTATTTCTCCCTCTCTCCCCTCATGAAGACATCTTTCTCTATTTCTCCCTCTCTCCCCTCATGAAGACATCTTTCTCTATTTATCCCTCTCTTCCCTCATGAAGACATCTTTCTCTATTTCTCCCTCTCTCCCCTCATGAAGACATCTTTCTCTATTTCTCCCTCTCTCCCACTCATGAAGACATCTTTCTCTATTTCTCCCTCTCTCCCCTCATGAAGACATCTTTATCTATTTCTCCCTCTCTCCCCTCATGAAGACATCTTTCTCTATTTCTCCTTCTCTCCCCTCATGAAGACATCTTTCTCTATTTCTCCCTCTCTCCCCTCATGAAGACATCTTTCTCTATTTCTCCCTCTCTCCCTCTCATGAAGACATCTTTCTCTATTTCTCTCTCTCTCCCCTCATGAAGACATCTTTCTCTATTTCTCCCTCTCTCCCCTCATGAAGACATCTTTCTCTATTTCTCCCTCTCTCCCACTCATGAAGACATCTTTCTCTATTTCTCCCTCTCTCCCCTCATGAAGACATCTTTCTCTATTTCTCCCTCTCTCCCCTCATGAAGACATCTTTCTCTATTTCTCCCTCTCTCCCTCTCATGAAGACATCTTTCTCTATTTCTCCCTCTCTCCCCTCATGAAGACATCTTTCTCTATTTCTCCCTCTCTCCCTCTCATGAAGACATCTTTCTCTATTTCTCTCTCTCTCCCCCCATGAAGACATCTTTCTCTATTTCTCCTTCTCTCCCCGTCATGAAGACATCATTCTCTATTTCTCCCTCTCTCCCCTCATGAAGACATCTTTCTCTATTTCTCCCTCTCTCCCCTCATGAAGACATCTTTCTCTATTTCTCCCTCTCTCTCTCTCATGAAGACATCTTTCTCTATTTCTCCCTCTCTCCCATCATGAAGACATCTTTCTCTATTTCTCCCTCTCTCCCCTCATGAAGACATCTTTCTCTATTTCTCCCTCATGAAGACATCTTTCTCTATTTCTCCCTCATGAAGACATCTTTCTCTATTTCTCCCTCATGAAGACATCTTTCTCTATTTCTCCCTCTCTCCCCTCATGAAGACATCTTTCTCTATTTCTCCCTCTCTCCCTCTCATGAAGACATCTTTCTCTATTTCTCTCTCTCTCCCCTCATGAAGACATCTTTCTCTATTTCTCCCTCTCTCCCCTCATGAAGACATCTTTCTCTATTTCTCCCTCTCTCCCCTCATGAAGACATCTTTCTCTATTTCTCCCTCTCTCCCCTCATGAAGACATCTTTCTCTATTTCTCCCTCTCTCCCCTCATGAAGACATCTTTCTCTATTTCTCCCTCTCTCCCCTCATGAAGACATCTTTCTCTATTTCTCTCTCTCTCCCCTCATGAAGACATCTTTCTCTATTTCTCCCTCTCTCCCCTCATGAAGACATCTTTCTCTATTTCTCCCTCTCTCCCCTCATGAAGACATCTTTCTCTATTTATCCCTCTCTTCCCTCATGAAGACATCTTTCTCTATTTCTCCCTCTCTCCCCTCATGAAGACATCTTTCTCTATTTCTCCCTCTCTCCCACTCATGAAGACATCTTTCTCTATTTCTCCCTCTCTCCCCTCATGAAGACATCTTTATCTATTTCTCCCTCTCTCCCCTCATGAAGACATCTTTCTCTATTCCTCCTTCTCTCCCCTCATGAAGACATCTTTCTCTATTTCTCCCTCTCTCCCCTCATGAAGACATCTTTCTCTATTTCTCCCTCTCTCCCTCTCATGAAGACATCTTTCTCTATTTCTCTCTCTCTCCCCTCATGAAGACATCTTTCTCTATTTCTCCCTCTCTCCCCTCATGAAGACATCTTTCTCTATTTCTCCCTCTCTCCCCTCATGAAGACATCTTTCTCTATTTCTTTCTCCCCTCATGAAGACATCTTTCTCTATTTCTCCCCTCTCCCCTCATGAAGACATCTTTCTCTATTTCTCCTCTCTCCCCTCATGAAGACATCTTTCTCTATTTCTCCCTCTCTCCCCTCATGAAGACATCTTTCTCTATTTCTCCCTCTCTCCCCTCATGAAGACATCTTTCTCTATTTCTCCCTCTCTCCCCTCATGAAGACATCTTTCTCTATTTCTTTCTCCCTCATGAAGACATCTTTCTCTATTTCTCCCTCATGAAGACATCTTTCTCTATTTCTCCCTCATGAAGACATCTTTCTCTATTTCTCCCTCATGAAGACATCTTTCTCTATTTCTCCCTCTCTCCCCTCATGAAGACATCTTTCTCTATTTCTCCCTCTCTCCCTCTCATGAAGACATCTTTCTCTATTTCTCCCTCTCTCCCCTCATGAAGACATCTTTCTCTATTTCTCCCTCTCTCCCACTCATGAAGACATCTTTCTCTATTTCTCCCTCTCTCCCCTCATGAAGACATCTTTCTCTATTTCTCCCTCTCTCCCCTCATGAAGACATCTTTCTCTATTTCTCTCTCTCTCCCCTCATGAAGACATCTTTCTCTATTTCTCCCTCTCTCCCCTCATGAAGACATCTTTCTCTATTTCTCCCTCTCTCCCCTCATGAAGACATCTTTCTCTATTTATCCCTCTCTTCCCTCATGAAGACATCTTTCTCTATTTCTCCCTCTCTCCCCTCATGAAGACATCTTTCTCTATTTCTCCCTCTCTCCCACTCATGAAGACATCTTTCTCTATTTCTCCCTCTCTCCCCTCATGAAGACATCTTTCTCTATTTCTCCCTCTCTCCCCTCATGAAGACATCTTTCTCTATTTCTCCTTCTCTCCCCTCATGAAGACATCTTTCTCTATTTCTCCCTCTCTCCCCTCATGAAGACATCTTTCTCTATTTCTCCCTCTCTCCCTCTCATGAAGACATCTTTCTCTATTTCTCTCTCTCTCCCCTCATGAAGACATCTTTCTCTATTTCTCCCTCTCTCCCTCTCATGAAGACATCTTTCTCTATTTCTCCCTCTCTCCCCTCATGAAGACATCTTTCTCTATTTCTCTCTCTCTCCCCTCATGAAGACATCTTTCTCTATTTCTCCCTCTCTCCCCTCATGAAGACATCTTTCTCTATTTCTCCCTCTCTCCCCTCATGAAGACATCTTTCTCTATTTCTCCCTCTCTCCCCTCATGAAGACATCTTTCTCTATTTCTCCCTCTCTCCCCTCATGAAGACATCTTTCTCTATTTCTCCCTCTCTCCCACTCATGAAGACATCTTTCTCTATTTCTCCCTCATGAAGACATCTTTCTCTATTTCTCCCTCTCTCCCTCTCATGAAGACATCTTTCTCTATTTCTCTCTCTCTCCCCTCATGAAGACATCTTTCTCTATTTCTCCTTCTCTCCCCTCATGAAGACATCTTTCTCTATTTCTCCCTCTCTCCCACTCATGAAGACATCTTTCTCTATTTCTCCCTCTCTCCCCTCATGAAGACATCTTTCTCTATTTCTCCATCTCTCCCCTCATGAAGACATCTTTCTCTATTTCTCTCTCTTTCCCTCTCATGAAGACATCTTTCTCTATTTCTCCCTCTCTCCCCTCATGAAGACATCTTTCTCTATTTCTCCCTCTCTCCCCTCATGAAGACATCTTTCTCTATTTCTCCCTCTCTCCCTCTCATGAAGACATCTTTCTCTATTTCTCTCTCTCTCCCCTCATGAAGACATCTTTCTCTATTTCTCCTTCTCTCCCCGTCACGAATACATCTTTCTCTATTTCTCCCTCTCTCCCTCTCATGAAGACATCTTTCTCTATTTCTCCCTCTCTCCCCATCATGAAGACATATTTCTCTATTTCTCCCTCTCTCCCCTCATGAAGACATCTTTCTCTATTTCTCCCTCTCTCCCCTCATGAAGACATCTTTCTCTATTTCTCCCTCTCATAAGGCTCTAGTCAAAAGTAATGCACTGTATAGCGAATAGGGTTTCATGTTGGAATGCGTACCCCAGAAACAAGGAAAACAGAGACAGCCTGGCCCTTGGCTGGCTGGCTGACTAGGTGTTGTGTTATTGTCTGCAGTTAATCATGTGTCTGGCTTGGCTAGGCCGAATCTCATTTTCAAAGTGAGACTCATTTCATTTCGGGGGCTGGTGTGTGTGTGAGGGACATTTAATTTTGGGATTGAGGAGTGTATGTGTGTGAGAGAGAGAACCTGTCTCAGCTGCTCTAATCATTTTGGGAGTAACACAACTAATACGACAGCAGTGTTTCCATCACTGTGGGTGCATCACATAATGGCACCCTAATCCCTACATAGTGCACTACTTTTGACCATAGGGCCCAGGTCAAAAGTAGTGCCTCAAGGGAATAGGGTGCCATTTGTGACACAGACACACCCATATCCTGGAGTACAGGAAGAGGAGAGGGACATTTCTAATATGGCTTATATGGGAATTAGGAGACATTGGTTGTGAAGTTCGAATTAGGCTAAAGGGGTTTGTGTCAGACTCAGTGAATGGGGATTGGCTGATTAGTGGACTTGCAGTTCCCAGTTGGATAAGATCACAGCCAAGAGCTGTCAGGTAAGTCCCGCCCTCCCTCTGAGTTTGGCAGGGAATGAGGGAGGAAGGGAGGGAGGACTCTCAAGAGCTTTTTAATTGTCTCTCTCTCCCTCTCTCCCCATCTTGCTCTCTTTCTCCCTCTCTCTCTCTATCCCATCCTCTTCCCCCCCTCTCTCTCTCTCAACTACATCTTGCTCTCTCTCTCCCTTCCTCTTCCATTTACATTTACATTTAAGTCATTTAGCAGACGCTCTTATCCAGAGCGACTTACAAATTGGTGCTTTCACCTTATGACATCCAGTGGAACAGCCACTTTACAATAGTGCATCTAGGTATTTTAAGGGGGGGGGGGGAGAAGGATTACTTTATCCTATCCTAGGTATTCCTTAAAGAGGTGGGGTTTCAGGTGTCCCCTCTCTCAACTACATTTTGCTACCTCTGAATAATAGCCCTTTTGAAAGCCCTTTTTACAATTGCAGTTGTCACAAAGTGATTATACAGAAACCCAGCCTAAACGCCCAAAGAGCAGCAAGGCAGATGTAGAAGCATGGTGACTAGGAACTATCCCCTAGAAAGGCAGGAAGAACCTTGGAAGAAACCTAGAGAGGAACCAGCTCTAAGGGGTGGCCAGTCCTCTTCTGGCTGTGCCGGGTGGAGAGGAACCAGGCTCTAAAGGGAGGCCAGTCCTCTTCTGGCTGTGCCGGGTGGAGATAAGAGTACATTAAAGTTGAAATGCACTCACTGATTCAGCCTGTTTCTTCCACTGCTCATTAAGAAATGCAGCAGCCGTTACTGAAGCCCAAACAAGAGTTGTAGTGAGGCATTAGTGAGTAACATAATGACAGCAAGGTAAGCTACACTAGCTATGGAGACTTACTGACTGACTCGCCATCTCAAGATGATCTACTAATTCAGTGCGGTGTGTAGGCTAGAGCCTGGGCTGACCTTGTGTTCAGCCAACCTGACAGCAGCTAGCTAGCTAGCATACCCACAGCTGGCTAGCCTATAATAGCTAGCTAGCATACCTTGGGAATAGCTACAGCTGGCTAGCCTATTATAGCTAGCTAGCATAGCTTGGGGATAGCTACAGCTGGATAGCCTATTATAGCTACCTAGCATAGCTTGGGGATAGCTACAGCTGGATAGCCTATTATAGCTAGCTAGCATAGCTTGGGGATAGCTACAGCTGGATAGCCTATTATAGCTAGCTAGCATAGCTTGGGGATAGCTACAGCTGGATAGCCTATTATAGCGTGCTAGCGGATATTTTTCTGTCAAATCACAGTTTTGCCATCATAGCAAAAAGTCCCTGTGTCTGGAATGTGCTTCATGAGACACATATTGTGTTAGACAGGCATCCGTCTGTTGGTTTCTCCTGCCTCAATAAAGTGTGCGTCTGTTCACAACTCTCTGCTCTCCTGCACCTGACTCCGGTCCCAGTACTCACACCCTTGACAGTTGTCTTGAAAGCACCACATGCCACCAGCTGTGTAACGTTACGTTGTGGAATGCTTTCTGACACGTATTTGTAGCATGTTAAAAAGACTGGTACTTAGGTGAGACAAGTATCATCTTTCATTTATTTGTTCACTATAAAATACACAACAGACTATGCACAGGCATGTTGTTTTAGCACTAGCAGCAGACGAAACCGGAATGCTAGCTAGCTGGTAGTAATGAACCTAGCCCTTTATCATGACTCCCAGTTCCATTACAGTAAAGGCAGAATGCTGCCAGGGCCTGAGTTATCAAGAGCAAGTGCTAACCCAAACAATATGCCTATTCTCATAAAAGTAGCTAGCTAGCTAACATGCAAATCCGGGTTAGTTATAAATATTTTTGTCCGAGTTGAAACGAATTGGCTAGCTAGCATAAGCATCTGTTTAGCTAGCCAGTTTGAGTTTAAACATTATCGATAGCAAGCTGGCTAACATTGCGTCCTATCAAACCTTATCATCAGGGGCAACGTAAGTTATGCTACCTAGTGGTTAAAGCATTGGCCAGTGACCGAAAGGTTTCTGGATCGAATCCCTGAGCTGACAAGGTATAAATCTGTCGTTCTGCCCCTGAACAAGGCAGTTAACCCACTGTTCCTAGGCCGTCATTATAAATAAGAATTTGTTCTTAACTGGCTTGCCTAGTTAAATAAAAACTAAAATAAAAGTCTTCCTCTCTTTGACATTCCACATTAGGGAGAGTCTTTGTATTTAGCTAGTTACATCACAGTATCATAGCTAGCTAGCTCACAACTCACCACACACAGGTCACAGCCATTAGGTCGTATGGTTGTTGTACGTAATCCATTCTTTGCCATCTTGCACAATATTGTTGAATGCATTAGAACTTTGCACCAACTTTATGGAGGCCCATTTTCACTCCTGTGCCGGGCAAGTGTGCGTTCATTGAGCAAGTGTGCGTTCATTGAGCAAGTGTGCGTTCATTCAGCAAGTGTGCGTGCATTGAGCAAGTGTGCGTTCATTCAGCAAGTGTGCGTGCATTGAGCAAGTGTGCGTTCATTGAGCAAGTGTGCGTTCATTGAGCAAGTGTGCGTTCATTCAGCAAGTGTGCGTGCATTGAGCAAGTGTGCGTTCATTCAGCAAGTGTGCGTTCATTGAGCAAGTGTGCGTTCATTGAGCAAGTGTGCGTTCATTGAGCAAGTGTGCGTTCATTCAGCAAGTGTGCGTGCATTGAGCAAGTGTGCGTTCATTCAGCAAGTGTGCGTTCATTGAGCAAGTGTGCGTTCATTGAGCAAGTGTGCGTTCATTGAGCAAGTGTGCGTTCATTCAGCAAGTGTGCGTGCATTGAGCAAGTGTGCGTTCATTCAGCAAGTGTGCGTGCATTGAGCAAGTGTGCGTTCATTGAGCAAGTGTGCGTTCATTGAGCAAGTGTGCGTTCATTGAGCAAGTGTGCGTTCATTGAGCAAGTGTGCGTGCATTGAGCAAGTGTGCGTTCATTGCAGACTTGACAACACATTCACAACACATGTCAGCTGGGGGTGGACCCCACCTTGTTGTCTCTGGGCCATTGGACGTCATTGGCAAAAGTAATCCATACCCCACCCATCCATACCTGTCATGACGCACTCACTTCTAAATCTGGTTTAGGACCAGACTGACTTTATGGCCAATATGATCTTATTAACAGTTTGTAGTCCATTTTGACATTAGAATGAATGTTTCTTACACATCTCAATGCCGTATAGGCCATTTATAACCAGAGAAGTTGCTTCTAGGAGGCATTTCCCCTTTAAAGACAGATTCTTCTTCAAGATGTTCAGTAGGGTCAATAGTAATCACAGTGGTTATAGAGGGTGCAGAACAGCAGGAACTGGATCAGCAGCACGACCAGATGGACTGGGGACGAGGACAGCCAGGAGTCGTCAGGCCAAGTAGTCCTGAGACATGGTCCTACACTTTTAGAAAAAAAAGGTGCTATCTAGAAAAGCAAAGGGTTCTTCAGCTGTCCACATAGGAAAACCCTATGAAGAACCCTTTTTGGGAGAGGGTTCTGAATGGAACTCAAAAGGTTATACCTGGAACAAAAAGGGTTCTACCTGGAACCAAAAGGGTTCTACCTGGAACCAAAAAGGCTGATCCTACAGGGACAGCTGAAGATCCCAACCAGTGAAGGGCTCAGGACCTCTGGGATGGGAGAGAGAAAAAGAGAGATGGGAGAATTAGAGAGAGCATACCTAAGGTCACATATGACACCACATAAGGCAGGAGAATTACACTGTGGGGGGGGACACGGTGACCCCCGTCCAAAGTTACCCCCGGACAGTGCCAACCAGGCATAATATGACCCCACCCACTTTCTTCTCCTTCTCTCGCTTCCTCCATCTTTCTCTCTAGGTCCATCTCTCTCTCTCTCTCTCTCTCTCTCTCTCTCTCTCTCTCTCTCTCTCTCTCTCTCTCTCTCTCTCTCCCTCCATCTCCTGTGTGCTGTACGTCAGTATTGTGCAGCCAGAGTGTAGTTGGAAACAGCTACTATAAATAAACAATTCCATGTTGCTTAGAGACCCCTGTGACATCGCCGTGGGGACATCACCCTAGCGACAGATACAGCCCTGCCGTCAGACCATAGGAGAATGGAGGAGAGGTAGATAGAGATGGGGAGAACAAGGGAGGATAGGATTGCCTCTTTGGCTGGGAATGAGGGAGGAGGGAGGGAGACTCTCAAGAGCTTTTTAATCTTGATCTCTTATCTGTCTTTCTCTCTTTCTCTTTCTCTCTCGCTTTCCTTCTCTCTCTCTCTCTCTCGCTCTCTCTCTCTCTCTCTCTCTCTCTCTCTCTCTCTCTCTCTCTCTCTCTCTCCCCTTCTCTCTGTCCACACTCTGAATGTAATTACCGTATGCACAGAGAGCGAGGGATAGGGGAACGAGGGATAGGGGAACGAGGGATAGGGGAACGAGGGATAAGGAGAAGGAGGGAGGAAAGGAGGTGGAGAGGAGAGGAAGAGGTGATAACAGCTTAATGTAATCTCACAGTGGAAACTGAAAAAATATATCACCTGCCACAGTTAATAAAATATCACATCCACGTGGCGCTTTCCACAGGAAAGAAAGGTTAACTGGTATTTCCTGTAAATGTACTCTTCTCCACACACACACACACGTACGCACACACACATCTTCCTCATAGCTACCGGTATTAGTTATTCACAGCAGTCATGTTGATTAAGACGTTAATGTGACATGCATGTTCCATATACTGTGGGTAACATACAAATGAAACTACACACATTCAAAAAGCTACACACACACACACACACACACACACACACACACACACACACACACACACACACACACACACACACACACACACACACACACACCCTTTGATGGTTGCAGTGTAATCGTATGTAGTGGAAAATCTAATTTCTTCAGATTTCTCAGTCTTCCATTCTCTAACGTCGCTCTCCTTCTCTCCCTCTCTCTACACTCCTCCACTCTCTATCTTCCTGCTCTCTCTATCTCCCTCTCCCTCCACTCATCCTCACTCTCTTCTTTCTTTCTTTCTTTCTTTCTTTCTTTTTCTTTCTTTCTTTCTTTCTTTCTTTCTTTCTTTCTTTCTTTCTTTCTTTCTTTCTTTCTTTCTTTCTTTCTTTCTTTCTTTCTTTCTTTCTTTCTTTCTTTCTTCCTTCCTTCCTTCCTTCCTTCCTTCCTTCCTCATTCTCTCTCTTTCTTTCTCCTCCCATCTATCCCCCGCCCCCTCCTCTCTTTCTCCCTTTCCCTCGTCTCCCCATTCCTCCCTCCTGCCTCCTCTGTTGGTTTGCCCCAAGGATATCACCCCTCCTACACGGCCTCGTCTCATCATTCTCTCCCTCCGTTTATTTATATCAATGAGCAAAAGTCCTCCTTTCATCTTCCTCCAGATAGATCAGTTCAGTTCAGCTTCATGAACAACGGGAGAACTGGTTGTCTGTGTGTCTGAGTGTGTATGTCTCTCTCTGTCTGTGTGTGTATTTGTGTGTGTTCGTCTGGCTGTGTATGTGTGTACATTATGTATATGTGTGCGTGTGTATGTGTGTTTGTGGTTGTGTATTTGTGTGTGTGTGTGTGTGTGGTTGTGTATTTGTGTGTGTGTGTGTGTGTGTATGTATACGTGTGTGTGTGTGTGTGTATGTATGTGTGTGTGTGTGTGTTTGTATATGTGTGTGTGTGTGTGTGTGTGTGTGTGTGTGTGTGTGTGTGTGTGTGTGTGTGTGTGTGTGTGTGTGTGTGTGTGTGTGGTTGTGTATTTGTGTGTGTGTGTGTGTATGTATACGTGTGTGTGTGTGTGTGTATGTATGTGTGTGTGTGTGTGTTTGTATATGTGTGTGTGTGTGTGTGTGTGTGTGTGTGTGTGTGTGTGTGTGTGTGTGTGTGTGTGTGTGTGGTTGTGTATTTATTTGTGTGTGTGTGTGTGTATGTATACGTGTGTGTGTGTGTGTGTATGTATGTGTGTGTGTGTGTGTTTGTATATGTGTGTGTGTGTGTGTGTGTGTGTGTGTGTGTGTGTGTGTGTGTGTGTGTGTGTGGTTGTGTATTTGTGTGTGTGTGTGTGTGTGTATGTATACGTCTGTGTGTGTGTGTGTGTATGTATGTGTGTGTGTGTGTGTGTGTTTGTATATGTGTGTGTGTGTGTGTGTGTGTGTGTGTGTGTGTGTGTGTGTGTGTGTGTGTGTGTGTGTGTGTGTGTGTGTGTAAAATTGGAGTATGTTCAACTCTAGCTCCTTTCTCTCTACAGGTCTCTCTAGCTGCTCTGCACTCTGGGACTCTTATATAAAGAATACATTTTGATTGAGCTGTTTTCTATTCAAATTGACAGCCCTCCAAACAATACATGTAGGTAATAAATGTACATACCCACAACACATAACTGATAGATGAGGCCCTCTAAGGCCGTCAGCTGCTCTGCTGGGACGCTGGGAAGATGACTATTCTGCAGGACCTGGTCTATTGGAAATGATGGAAGCCTGAGGCTTGGTTCACGACTTTGAGTCACAATGTGGTAAATTACAACAACATGGTTAAATGTTAAAATACACAAGGCTTGACATCTGCAACTAAAACCTGTTTCCACAATTCCATGTTTTATAAAAATAGAATAATTTTTCATCCAGGTTCCAACCAACTGAATCACAACTGTTGAAATTCTACATTGGTTTCTATAACAGAACTGTTGAAATTCTACATTGGATTCTATAACAGAACTGTTGAAATTCTACATTGGTTTCTATAACAGAACAGTTGAAATTCTACATTAGTATCTATAACAGAACTGTTGAAATTCTACATTGGTTTCTATAACAGAACTGTTGAAATTCTACATTGGATTTTATAACGGAACTGTTGAAATTCTACATTAGTTTCTATAACAGAACAGTTGAAATTCTACATTAGTTTCTATAACAGAACAGTTGAAATTCTACATTAGTATCTATAACAGAACTGTTGAAATTTTACATTATTTTCTATAACCAAACCATTCAAATTCTACAATTATTTTATGTAATAGAAGTGTTGAATTCTACACATTCTTCTCTCTTGTTCTCTACAGTGAATACCGGTTTCCAGGACACATATAAACCTAGTCCTGGACAACAAAAACATGCTCAACGGGGTTGATCTGGAAAACCAACCCTCAGTGTAAAATGCTGGTCTTCCCAATAGTGTCATTTGAAGTTGAGACAAAACACTCACAGAAGACATGGTGGATTAGTTGACAGCAACAGGTTTAATTCAGCTCTATCAGATCTCCCTGTTTTTAAAGTCTACTTCAGCTAATGTTTACCCAGGCATTTTAAATACACAGGCACTATATAAACCCAGGTCATTATATAAACCCAGGCATTATATAAACCCAGGTAATTATATAAACCCAGGCATTATATAAACCCAGGCATTATATAAACCCAGGTCATTATATAAACCCAGGTCATTATATAAACCCAGATCATTATATATACCCAGGGCATTATATATACCCAGGCATTATATATACCCAGGGCATTATATCTACCCAGGGCATTATATATACCCAGGCATTAATATATACCCAGGCATTAATATATACCCAGGCATTATATATACCCAGGCATTATATATACCCAGGGCATTAATATATACCCAGGCATTATATATACCCAGGGCATTATATATACCCAGGCATTATATATACCCAGGGCATTAATATATACCCAGGCATTATATATACCCAGGCATTATATATACCCAGGCATTATATATACCCAGGGCATTATATATACCCAGGGCATTAATATATACCCAGGCATTATATATACCCAGGCATTATATATACCCAGGGCATTAATATATACCCAGGCATTATATATACCCAGGCATTAATATATACCCAGACATTATATATACCCAGGGCATTATATATACCCAGGACATTATATATACCAGGGCATTATATATACCAGGACATTATATATACCCAGGACATTATATATACCCAGGCATTATATATACCCAGGCATACCCAGGGCATTATATATACCAGGCCACCCAGGCATTATATATACATTATATATACCCAGGGCATTATATATACCCAGGACATTATATATACCAGGGCATTATATATACCAGGACATTATATATACCCAGGACATTATATATACCCAGGCATTATATATACCCAGGCATTATATATACCCAGGGCATTATATATACCCAGGGCATTAATATATACCCAGGCATTATATATACCCAGACATTATATATACCTAGGGCATTATATATACCCAGGACATTATATATACCAGGGCATTATATATACCAGGGTATTATATATACCAGGACATTATATATACCCAGGCATTATATATAGCCAGGGCATTAATATATACCCAGGGCATTAATATATACCCAGGCATTATATAAACCCAAGTCATTATATAAACCCAGGTCATTATATAAACAGGGCATTATATATACCCAGGCATTATATATACCCAGGCATTATATATACCCAGGACATTATATATACCAGACATTATATATAGCCAGGACATTATATATACCAGGGCATTATATATACCAGGACATTATATATACCCAGGACATTATATATACCCAGGCATTATATATACCCAGGCATTATATATACCCATTATATATACCAGGGCATTATATATACCATGACATTATATATACCCAGGCATTATATATACCCAGGGCATTATATCTAGACAGGGCATTATATATACCCAGGCATTATATATACCCAGGCATTATATATACCCAGGACATTATATATACCAGACATTATATATACCCAGGACATTATATATACCAGGGCATTATATATACCAGGACATTATATATACCCAGGACATTATATATACCCAGGCATTATATATACCCAGGCATTATATATACCCAGGGCATTATATATACCCAGGGCATTAATATATACCCAGGCATTATATATACCCAGGCATTATATATGCCCAGACATTATATATACCTAGGGCATTATATAAACCCAGGACATTATATATACCAGGGCATTATATATACCAGGACATTATATATACCCAGGGCATTATATATACCAGGGCATTATATATACCAGGACATTATATATACCCATGACATTATATATACCCAGGCATTATATATACCCAGGCATTATATATACCAGGGCATTATATATACCCAGACATTATATATACCCAGGCATTATATATACCCAGGCATTATATATACATGGGCATTATATAAACCCAAGCATTATATATACCTGGGCATTATATATACCCAGGCATTATATATACCCAGGGCATTATATATACCCAGGGCATTATATATACCCAGGTCATTATATATACCCAGGTCATTATATATACCCAGGACATTATATATACCAGGGCATTATATATACCAGGGCATTATATATACCCAGGCATTATATATACCCAGGGCATTATATATACCAGGACATTATATATACCCAGGGCATTATATATACCGGGACATTATATATACCCAGGGCATTATATATACCAGGACATTATATATACCCAGGGCATTATATATACCAGGACATTATATATACCCAGGGCATTATATATACCAGGACATTATATATACCAGGACTTTATATATACCAGGACTTTATATATACCCAGGCATTATATATACCCAGGGCATTATATATACCAGGACACTATATATACCAAGGACATTATATATACCCAGGCATTATATATACCCAGGCATTATATATACCAGGGCATTATATATACCCAGACATTATATAAACCCAGGTATTATATATACCCAGGGCATTATATATACCCAGGCATTATATATACCCAGGCATTATATATACCAGGGCATTATATATACCCAGACATTATATATACCCAGGCATTATATATATTATATTATATATATATAATATATACCATTATATTGTCACGCCTTGGTCATGGTATTTTGTGTTTTTGTTATATGTTTGGGTAGGCCAGGGTGTGACATGGGTTTATATGTTGTTTTCGTATTGGGGTTTGTATAGTTGGGATTGCGGTTGAGTAGGGGTGTTGTTAGGCTGGGCTGCCTGAGGCGGTTCTCAATTAAGAGTCAGGTGCTTCTCGTTGTCTCGGATTGGGAACCGTATTTAGGTAGCCTGAGTTCACGTTGTATTTCGTGGGTGATTGTACCTGTCTTTGTGTATTCACCAGATAGGCTGTATAGTTTCACGTTCCGTTTGTTGTTTTGTACTCACAGTTATTTCATGTATCGCTATTTCCTTTATTAAAGCACATGAGTAACCTACACGCTGCATTTCGGTCCGACTCTCTTTCAACAGACGAACGCCATTACATATATATACAGGACATTATATATACCCAGGGCATTATATATACCCAGACATTATATATACCAGGGCATTATATATACCAGGGCATTATATATACCCAGGACATTATATATACCCAGGGCATTATATATACCCAGACATTATATAAACCAGGGCATTATATATACCAGGACATTATATATACCCAGGGCATTATATATACCCATACATTATATATACCAGGGCATTATATATACCAGGGTAATATATATACCAGGGCATTATATATACCCAGGACATTATATATACCCAGGGCATTATATATACCCAGACATTATATATACCAGGACATTATATATACCAGGACATTATATATACCCAGGGCATTATATATACCAGGACATTATATATACCCAGGCATTATATATACCCAGGGCATTATATATACCAGGACATTATATATACCCAGGCATTATATATACCCAGGGCATTATATCTAAACAGGGCATTATATATACCAAGACATTATATATACCCAGGGCATTATATATACCAGGGCATTATATATACCAGGACATTATATATACCCAGGCATTATATATACCAGGGCATTATATATACCAGGACATTATATATACCCAGGCATTATATATACCCAGGGCATTATATCTAGACAGGGCATTATATTTACCAGGACATTTTATATACCCAGGGCATTATATCTAGACAGGGCATTATATATACCAGGGTATTATATATACCAGGACATTATATATACCCAGTGCATTATATATACCAGGGCATTATATATACCATGACATTATATATACCCAGGCATTATATATACCCAGGGCATTATATCTAGACAGGGCATTATATATACCCAGGCATTATATATACCCAGGCATTATATATACCCAGGACATTATATATACCAGGGCATTATATATACCCAGGGCATTATATATACCAGGGCATTATATATACCAGGACATTATATATACCCAGGACATTATATATACCCAGGGCATTATATATACACAGGGCATTATATATACCAGGACATTATATATACCCAGGGCATTATATATACCAGGACATGATATATACCAGGACATTATATATACCCAGGCATTATATATACCCAGGGCATTATATCTAGACAGGGCATTATATTTACCAGGACATTTTATATACCCAGGGCATTATATCTAGACAGGGCATTATATATACCAGGGTATTATATATACCAGGACATTATATATACCCAGTGCATTATATATATACCAGGGCATTATATATACCATGACATTATATATACCCAGGCATTATATATACCCAGGGCATTATATCTAGACAGGGCATTATATATACCCAGGCATTATATATACCCAGGCATTATATATACCCAGGACATTATATATACCAGGGCATTATATATACCCAGGGCATTATATATACCAGGGCATTATATATACCAGGACATTATATATACCCAGGGCATTATATATACCAGGACATTATATATACCCAGGGCATTATATATACCCAGGCATTATATATACCCAGGGCATTATATATACCAGGACATTATATATACCAGGGCATTATATATACCAGGACATTATATATAACCAGGGCATTATATATACCCAGACATTATATATACCAGGGCAATATATATACCCAGGACATTATATATACCCAGGGCATTATATATACCCAGACATTATATAAACCAGGACATTATATATACCAGGGCATTATATATACCAGGACATTATATATACCCAGGCATTATATATACCCAGGGCATTATATCTAAACAGGGCATTATATATACCAGGACATTATATATACCCAGGGCATTATATATACCAGGGCATTATATATACCAGGACATTATATATACCCAGGCATTATATATATCAGGGCATTATATATACCAGGACATTATATATACCCAGGGCATTATATCTAGACAGGGCATTATATTTACCAGGACATTATATATACCCAGGCATTATATATATCAGGGCATTATATCTAGACAGGGCATTATATCTAGACAGGGCATTATATATACCAGGACATTATATATACCCAGGCATTATATATACCCAGGGCATTATATCTAGACAGTGCATTATATATACCAGGGCATTATATATACCAGGACATTATATATACCCAGTGCATTATATATACCCAGGACATTATATATACCAGGGCATTATATATACCCAGGGCATTATATATACCAGGGCATTATATATACCAGGACATTATATATACCCAGGCATTATATATACCCAGGCATTATATATACCCAGGCATTATATAAACCCAGGGCATTATATAAACCCAGACATTATATATACCAGGACATTATATATACCCAGGCATTATATATACCCAGGGCATTATATCTAGACAGGGCATTATATTTACCAGGACATTTTATATACCCAGGGCATTATATCTAGACAGGGCATTATATATACCAGGGTATTATATATACCAGGACATTATATATACCCAGTGCATTATATATACCAGGGCATTATATATACCATGACATTATATATACCCAGGCATTATATATACCCAGGGCATTATATCTAGACAGGGCATTATATATACCCAGGCATTATATATACCCAGGCATTATATATACCCAGGATATTATATATACCAGGGCATTATATATACCCAGGGCATTATATATACCAGGGCATTATATATACCCAGGGCATTATATATACCAGGACATTATATATACCCAGGGCATTATATATACCAGGACATTATATATACCCAGGGCATTATATATACCCAGGCATTATATATACCCAGACATTATATAAACCAGGGCATTATATATACCAGGACATTATATATAACCAGGGCATTATATATACCCAGACATTATATATACCAGGGCAATATATATACCCAGGACATTATATATACCCAGGGCATTATATATAGCCAGACATTATATAAACCAGGACATTATATATACCAGGGCATTATATATACCAGGGCATTATATATACCCAGGACATTATGTATACCCAGGGCATTATATATACCCAGACATTATATAAACCAGGACATTACATACACCAGGACATTATATATACCCAGGGCATTATATATACCAGGACATTATATATACCCAGGCATTATATATACCCAGGGCATTATATATACCAGGACATTATATATACCCAGGCATTATATATACCCAGGGCATTATATCTAAACAGGGCATTATATATACCAGGACATTATATATACCCAGGGCATTATATATACCAGGGCATTATATATACCAGGACATTATATATACCCAGGCATTATATATATCAGGGCATTATATATACCAGGACATTATATATACCCAGGGCATTATATCTAGACAGGGCATTATATTTACCAGGACATTATATATACCCAGCGCATTATATCTAGACAGTGCATTATATATACCAGGGCATTATATATACCAGGACATTATATATACCCAGTGCATTATATATACCCAGGACATTATATATACCAGGGCATTATATATACCCAGGGCATTATATATACCAGGGCATTATATATACCAGGACATTATATATACCAGGGCATTATATATACCCAGGGCATTATATATACCCAGGCATTATATATACTCAGACATTATATATACCCAGACATTATATAAACCCAGGCATTATATATACCCAGGCATTATATATACCCAGGCATTATATAAACCCAGGCATTATATATACCCAGTTATTATATATACCCAGGCATTATATAAACCCAGGGCATTATATATACCAGGGCATTATATAAACCCAGGCATTATATATACCAGGACATTATATATACCCAGGTATTATATATACCCAGACATTATATATACCTAGGGCATTATATCTAGACAGGGCATTATATATACCCGGACATTATATATACCCAGGGCATTATATATACCCAGGGCATTATATATACCCAGGGCATTATATCTAGACAGGGCATTATATTTACCAGGACATTTTATATACCCAGGGCATTATATCTAGACAGGGCATTATATATACCAGGGTATTATATATACCAGGACATTATATATACCCAGTGCATTATATATACCAGGGCATTATATATACCAGGACATTATATATACCCAGGACATTATATATACCCAGGGCATTATATATACACAGGGCATTATATATACCAGGACATTATATATACCCAGGGCATTATATATACCAGGACATGATATATACCAGGACATTATATATACCCAGGCATTATATATACCCAGGGCATTATATCTAGACAGGGCATTATATTTACCAGGACATTTTATATACCCAGGGCATTATATCTAGACAGGGCATTATATATACCAGGGTATTATATATACCAGGACATTATATATACCCAGTGCATTATATATACCAGGGCATTATATATACCATGACATTATATATACCCAGGCATTATATATACCCAGGGCATTATATCTAGACAGGGCATTATATATACCCAGGCATTATATATACCCAGGCATTATATATACCCAGGACATTATATATACCAGGGCATTATATATACCCAGGGCATTATATATACCAGGGCATTATATATACCAGGACATTATATATACCCAGGGCATTATATATACCAGGACATTATATATACCCAGGGCATTATATATACCCAGGCATTATATATACCCAGGGCATTATATATACCAGGACATTATATATACCAGGGCATTATATATACCAGGACATTATATATAACCAGGGCATTATATATACCCAGACATTATATATACCAGGGCAATATATATACCCAGGACATTATATATACCCAGGGCATTATATATACCCAGACATTATATAAACCAGGACATTATATATACCAGGGCATTATATATACCAGGGCATTATATATACCCAGGACATTATGTATACCCAGGGCATTATATATACCCAGACATTATATAAACCAGGACATTATATATACCCAGGGCATTATATATACCAGGACATTATATATACCCAGGCATTATATATACCCAGGGCATTATATCTAAACAGGGCATTATATATACCAGGACATTATATATACCCAGGGCATTATATATACCAGGGCATTATATATACCAGGACATTATATATACCCAGGCATTATATATATCAGGGCATTATATATACCAGGACATTATATATACCCAGGGCATTATATCTAGACAGGGCATTATATTTACCAGGACATTATATATACCCAGGGCATTATATCTAGACAGTGCATTATATATACCAGGGCATTATATATACCAGGACATTATATATACCCAGTGCATTATATATACCCAGGACATTATATATACCAGGGCATTATATATACCCAGGGCATTATATATACCAGGGCATTATATATACCAGGACATTATATATACCCAGGCATTATATATACCCAGGCATTATATATACCCAGGCATTATATAAACCCAGGGCATTATATAAACCCAGACATTATATATACCAGGACATTATATATACCCAGGCATTATATATACCCAGGGCATTATATCTAGACAGGGCATTATATTTACCAGGACATTTTATATACCCAGGGCATTATATCTAGACAGGGCATTATATATACCAGGGTATTATATATACCAGGACATTATATATACCCAGTGCATTATATATACCAGGGCATTATATATACCATGACATTATATATACCCAGGCATTATATATACCCAGGGCATTATATCTAGACAGGGCATTATATATACCCAGGCATTATATATACCCAGGCATTATATATACCCAGGACATTATATATACCAGGGCATTATATATACCCAGGGCATTATATATACCAGGGCATTATATATACCAGGACATTATATATACCCAGGGCATTATATATACCAGGACATTATATATACCCAGGGCATTATATATACCAGGACATTATATATACCCAGGGCATTATATATACCCAGGCATTATATATACCCAGACATTATATAAACCAGGGCATTATATATACCAGGACATTATATATAACCAGGGCATTATATATACCCAGACATTATATATACCAGGGCAATATATATACCCAGGACATTATATATACCCAGGGCATTATATATAGCCAGACATTATATAAACCAGGACATTATATATACCAGGGCATTATATATACCAGGGCATTATATATACCCAGGACATTATGTATACCCAGGGCATTATATATACCCAGACATTATATAAACCAGGACATTACATACACCAGGACATTATATATACCCAGGGCATTATATATACCAGGACATTATATATACCCAGGCATTATATATACCCAGGGCATTATATATACCAGGACATTATATATACCCAGGCATTATATATACCCAGGGCATTATATCTAAACAGGGCATTATATATACCAGGACATTATATATACCCAGGGCATTATATATACCAGGGCATTATATATACCAGGACATTATATATACCCAGGCATTATATATATCAGGGCATTATATATACCAGGACATTATATATACCCAGGGCATTATATCTAGACAGGGCATTATATTTACCAGGACATTATATATACCCAGCGCATTATATCTAGACAGTGCATTATATATACCAGGGCATTATATATACCAGGACATTATATATACCCAGTGCATTATATATACCCAGGACATTATATATACCAGGGCATTATATATACCCAGGGCATTATATATACCAGGGCATTATATATACCAGGACATTATATATACCAGGGCATTATATATACCCAGGGCATTATATATACCCAGGCATTATATATACTCAGACATTATATATACCCAGACATTATATAAACCCAGGCATTATATATACCCAGGCATTATATATACCCAGGCATTATATAAACCCAGGCATTATATATACCCAGTTATTATATATACCCAGGCATTATATAAACCCAGGGCATTATATATACCAGGGAATTATATAAACCCAGGCATTATATATACCAGGACATTATATATACCCAGGTATTATATATACCCAGACATTATATATACCTAGGGCATTATATCTAGACAGGGCATTATATATACCCGGACATTATATATACCCAGGGCATTATATATACCCAGGGCATTATATATACCAGGGCATTATATATACCCAGGCATTATATATACCCAGGGCATTATATATACCCAGGCATTATATAAACCCAGGCATTATATATACCCAGGGCATTATATATACCCAGTGCATTATATCAACCCAGGGCATTATTTCTACCAGGGCATTATATCAACCCGGGGCATTATGTCTACCCAGGGCATTATATCTAGACAGGGCATTAAATCTACCAAGGCATTATATCTACAGGGCTTTATATCTAGACAGGGCATTATATGTAGACAGATCATTATATCTACCAGGGCATTATATCTACCAGGGCATTGTATCAATCAGGGCATTATATCAACCAGGGCATTATATCTAGACAGGGTATTATATCTAGACAGGGTATTATATCTAGACAGGGCATTATATCAACCAGGGTATTATATCTAGACAGGGTATTATATCTAGACAGGGTATTATATCTAGACAGGACATTATATCTAGACAGGACATTATATCTAGACAGGGTATTATATCTAGACAGGGTATTATATCTAGACAGGGTATTATATCTAGACAGGACATTATATCTAGACAGGACATTATATCTAGACAGGACATTATATCTAGACAGGGTATTATATCTAGACAGGGTATTATATCTAGACAGGGTATTATATCTAGACAGGACATTATATCTAGACAGGGTATTATATCTAGACAGGGTATTATATCTAGACAGGGTATTATATCTAGACAGGGCTACTGCATCTTCTGGCGGCTCCTCTGGTGGCTTTGCCTGTTTCTGTCCCTCCCTTCGGGCGGCTGGTAGCCTAGCGGTTCAGAGCCTTCGACCAGTAACGAAAGATCACTGGTTTGAATCCCCGACTCGGTTAGGGGGAAAAATCTGCCGATGTGTCCTTGAGCAAGGCACTTAATCCTAATGGTTCTGGATAAGAGAGTCTACTAAAATGGCCACATACTGATGTCATAACAGGTTCTGTATGGAGAGCTGATGTGCCAGAGTGAGATGGAACACCTTGAGTTTTCCATTAACACAACTGTAAAGAGAAGAATGACAACCCCGGGATGGAAGGATGACTGCTGTGTTGGGGGAAAAAGGAAGGAAACAGATTTGTCAACCACTGGGCCAGTGATTAAATCTCAGAGGACACCTCTCTTTCTCCTTCCTTCCTACCTCTGTCGCTTTCTCTTTCTCTTCCCCCTGTCTCCCAGTCTCTGTTGTCAGAAGCAGGGTAACAGCTAAATCTCTATGGTATTATCTCTTGCAGTTCACATCAAAGAGTTAGTGCTGAATCCCGCAAACCCTCCCAAAACTCCGCTAAACTCTTAACCAGTTCCTCCTGGGTGACAATCTGGACCCTCTATTTCTGAAACTATCCGCCGCCATTGTCGCAACCCCTATTACCAGCCTGTTCAACCTCTCTTTCATATCGTCTGAGATCCCCAAGGATTGGAAAGCTGCCGCAGTCATCCCCCTCTTCAAAGGGGGAGACAACCTGGACCCAAACTGTTACAGACCTATATCCATTCTGCCCTGCCTATCTAAGGTCTTCGAAAGCCAAGTCAACAAACAGGTCACTGACCATCTCGAATCCCACCGTACCTTCTCCGCTATGCAATCTGGTTTCCGAGCCGGTCACGGGTGCACCTCAGCCACACTCAAGGTACTAAACGACATCATAACCGCCATCGATAAAAGACAGTACTGTGCAGCCGTCTTCATCGACCTTGCCAAGGCTTTCGACTCTGTCAATCACCATATTCTTATCGGCAGACTCAGTAGCCTCGGCTTTTCGGATGACTGCCTTGCCTGGTTCACCAATTACTTTGCAGACAGAGTTCAGTGTGTCAAATCGGAGGGCATGTTGTCCGGTCCTCTGGCAGTCTCTATGGGGGTGCCACAGGGTTCAATTCTCGGGCCGACTCTTTTCTCTGTGTATATCAATGATGTTGCTCTTGCTGCGGGCGATTCCCTGATCCACCTCTACGCAGACGACACCATTCTATACACTTTCGGCCCGTCATTGGACACTGTGCTATCTAACCTCCAATCGAGCTTCAATGCCATACAACACTCCTTCCGTGGCCTCCAACTGCTCTTAAACGCTAGTAAAACCAAATGCATGCTTTTCAACCGATCGCTGCCTGCACCCGCTTGCCCGACTAGCATCACCACACTGGATGGTTCCGACCTTGAATATGTGGACACCTATAAGTACCTAGGTGTCTGGCTAGACTGCAAACTCTCCTTCCAGACCCATATCAAACATCTCCAATCGAAAATCAAATCAAGAGTCGGCTTTCTATTCCGCAACAAAGCCTCCTTCACTCACGCTGCCAAGCTTACCCTAGTAAAACTGACTATCCTACCGATCCTCGACTTCGGCGATGTCATCTACAAAATGGCTTCCAACACTCTTCTCAGCAAACTGGATGCAGTTTATCACAGTGCCATCCGTTTTGTCACTAAAGCACCTTATACTACCCACCACTGCGACTTGTATGCTCTAGTCGGCTGGCCCTCGCTACATATTCGTCGCCAGACCCACTGGCTCCAGGTCATCTACAAGGCCATGCTAGGCAAAGCTCCGCCTTATCTCAGCTCACTGGTCACGATGGCAACACCCATCCGTAGCACACGCTCCAGCAGGTGTATCTCATTGAGCATCCCCAAACCCAACACCTCATTCGGCCGCCTTTCGTTCCAGTACTCTGCTGCCTGTGACTGGAACGAATTGCAAAAATCACTGAAGTTGGAGACTTTTATCTCCCTCACCAACTTCAAACATCAGCTATCTGAGCAGCTAACCGATCGCTGCAGCTGTACATAATCTATTGGTAAATAGCCCACCCATTTTCACCTACCTCATCCCCACAGTTTTTATTTATTTACTTTTCTGCTCTTTTGCACACAAATATCTCTACCTGTACATGATCATCTGATCATTTATCACTCCAGTGTTAATCTGCAATATTGTAATTATTCGCCTACCTCCTCATGCCTTTTGCACACATTGTATATAGACTCCCTTTTTTTCTCTACTGTGTTATTGACTTGTTAATTGTTTACTCCATGTGTAACTCTGTGTTGTCTGTTCACTCTGCTATGCTTTATCTTGGCCAGGTCGCAGTTGCAAATGAGAACCTGTTCTCAACTAGCCTACCTGGTTAAATAAAGGTGTTCTCAACTAGCCTACCTGGTTAAATAAAGGTGTTCTCAACTAGCCTACCTGGTTAAATAAAGGTGTTCTCAACTAGCCTACCTGGTTAAATAAAGGTGTTCTCAACTAGCCTACCTGGTTAAATAAAGGTGTTCTCAACTAGCCTACCTGGTTAAATAAAGGTGTTCTCAACTAGCCTACCTGGTTAAATAAAGGTGTTCTCAACTAGCCTACCTGGTTAAATAAAGGTGTTCTCAACTAGCCTACCTGGTTAAATAAAGGTGTTCTCAACTAGCCTACCTGGTTAAATAAAGGTGTTCTCAACTAGCCTACCTGGTTAAATAAAGGTGTTCTCAACTAGCCTACCTGGTTAAATAAAGGTGTTCTCAACTAGCCTACCTGGTTAAATAAAGGTGTTCTCAACTAGCCTACCTGGTTAAATAAAGGTGTTCTCAACTAGCCTACCTGGTTAAATAAAGGTGTTCTCAACTAGCCTACCTGGTTAAATAAAGGTGTTCTCAACTAGCCTACCTGGTTAAATATATATATTTTTTTAAAGTGTGTGTGGTGTGGGTGATTTATATTAGGAAATGAGTGGATGGAGATCTGATTGATATGTCACTGGGGGTGAACTGTCCACCTATGAAGAACACACCCTTGTTGGTCTGCACGCGCCAGGTGTATGTGACTGTTAACTAAGGGCGTGGCCTTGTGTGTAAAAGCCCTCCTGTTTGTGTCAACCAGAGAATCCTCTTACTGTGTACAGGCTTGCGTGTCTTGGGAGTACAGGTACGGTGACTGTGGCCTAAACCAACAGGTTGTTGAGAATGGATCGTCAGTATGTTTACGGCAAATGTGCACATAGTCACTGGTACCCGTTTCCCTGCTCTCTTGGCACGTCTCCCTAGGTATGTTGTGTAATTGTGAGTGAAACCATCCTACATCCTACCATCCTCTAATGGTAGGATCCTACCATCCTACTGAGAGGCGCAGCGGTCTAAGGAACTGCATCTCAGTGCTTGAGGTGTCACTAAAGACACCCTGGTTTGAATCCAGGCTGTATCACAACCGGCCGTGATTGGGAGTCCCATTAGTGGGGCACAATTGGCTCAGCGTCGTCAGGGTTTGGTCGGGGGAGGCTGTTATTGTAAATAAGAATTTGTTCTTAATTGACATGCCTGGTTAAATAAAGGTTAAATCAATAAAACATAAATCATCCCGTTTCTCTACCTGATACATTTAGAATGAACACTCGTCTCTGATGAAGTTCATCTATGGTAAGTAGCTGTACATCATCTGTTGACAGAAAGAGTATTGAATGCAAAACCATGGAAGTTTCTGTCCTAGAACAATCTCGTATCAAGTTGCTTCAAAATTGTGAGTAAATCAGCCTGTATTATCCCCACGCTCCACTTCCTGATAGAGAGAATATGTGTGTGCCAGCCTATATCATCCCCACGCTCCGCTTCCTGATAGAGAGAATATGTGTGTGCCAGCCTATATCATCCCCACGCTCCGCTTCCTGATAGAGAGAATATGTGTGTGCCAGCCTATATCATCCCCATGCTCCGCTTCCTGATGGAGAGAATATGTGTGTGCCAGCCTATATCATCCGCACGCTCCGCTTCCTGATAGAGAGAATATGTGTGTGCCAGCCTATATCATCCCCACGCTCCGCTTCCTGATAGAGAGAATATGTGTGTGCCAGCCTATATCATCCCCACGCTCCGCTTCCTGATAGAGATAATATGTGTGTGCCAGCATATATCATCCCCACGCTCCACTTCCTGATAGAAACAACCTGTGTGTGCCAGCCTATATCATCCCCACGCTCCACTTCCTGATAGAGAGAATATGTGTGTGCCAGCCTATATCATCCCCACGCTCCACTTCCTGATAGAAACAACCTGTGTGTAACAACCTATATCATCCCCACGCTCCACTTCCTGATAGAGAGAATATGTGTGTGCCAGCCTATATCATCCCCACGCTCCACTTCCTGATAGAGAGAATATGTGTGTGCCAGCCTGTATTATCCCCACGCTCCGCTTCCTGATAGAGAGAATATGTGTGTGCCAGCCTATATCATCCCCACGCTCCGCTTCCTGATAGAGAGAATATGTGTGTGCCAGCCTATATCACCCCCACGCTCCACTTCCTGATAGAAACAACCTGTGTGTAACAACCTATATCATCCCCACGCTCCACTTCCTGATAGAGAGAATATGTGTGTGCCAGCCTATATCATCCCCACGCTCCGCTTCCTGATAGAGAGAATATGTGTGTGCCAGCCTATATCATCCCCACGCTCCACTTCCTGATAGAGAGAATATGTCTGTGCCAGCCTATATCATCCCCACGCTCCGCTTCCTGATAGAAACAACCTGTGTGTGCCAGCCTATATCATCCCCACGCTCCACTTCCTGATAGAGAGAATATGTGTGTGCCAGCCTATATCATCCCCACGCTCCGCTTCCTGATAGAGAGAATATGTGTGTGCCAGCCTGTATTATCCCCACGCTCCACTTCCTGATAGAGAAAATATGTGTGTGCCAGCCTATATCATCCCCACGCTCCACTTCCTGATAGAGAGAATATGTGTGTGCCAGCCTATATCATCCCCACGCTCCACTTCCTGATAGAGAGAATATGTGTGTGCCAGGTGGTAGATATTAATAGGACAGGTAGTATGTATAACTAGGACAGGTTGTAGCTATTACTAGGACAGGTAGTAGATATTACTAGGACATGTAGTAGATATTATTAGGACAGGTAGTAGATATTACTAGGACATGTAGTAGATATTACTAGGACAGGTAGTACATATTACTAGGACAGGTTGTAGCTATTATTAGGACAGGTAGTATATATTACTAGGACAGGTTGTAGCTATTATTAGGACAGGTAGTAGATATTACTAGGACAGGTAGAAGATATTACTAGGACAGGTAGTACATATTACTAGGACAGGTTGTAGCTATTATTAGGACAGGTAGTATATATTACTAGGACAGGTTGTAGCTATTATTAGGACAGGTAGTAGATATTACTAGGACAGGTAGAAGATATTACTAGGACAGGTAGTACATATTACTAGGACAGGTAGTAGATATTACTAGGACAGGTAGTACATATTACTAGGACAGGTGTTACATTAGATATTACTAGGACAGGTAGTACTTTTTACTAGGACAGGTTGTAGCTATTATTAGGACAGGTAGTAGATATTACTTGGACAGGTAGTACATATTACTACGACAGGTAGTATATTAGATATTACTAGGACAGGTAGAACATATTTATATCTAAATCATGAATTCATGAATATGTAAATAGAAGATATAGAGGACAGGTAATATATATGTATATGTAAATCATGAATTCATGAATATGTAAATATAAGATATAGAGGACAGGTAATGGATATGTATATGTAAATCATGAATCATGAAAATGTAAATAGAAGATATAGAGGACAGAAGTTACAGGTACAGTGATGTTTCAATTCAAACACACGGAGAACAGCGCAAACGTACGAATATCGGCAATTAGCATATTTATTTTTAACCTCCCCCTTTTACCAGTCAAGTCTCTCAGCATGTCAACCCAGCAGCCGCAGTTCTCTAAATTAGCAGCAATTCATGGTAAATGGCTTCTTTGCGTTAAAAACGTTGGAAAGGAGTGTGAATTGAAGACGAAGGTCTAATTGTGTAGTATCATTAAGGTAACATGGTGACCTGTTCAGTCTCTGACACGAGGGAGGATGTGTGTGTGTGTGTGTGTGTGTGTGTGTGTGTGTGTTTGTGTAAGAAGGGTGGGGGGTAGGGGAATGGCATTGAATGGAGAGAGAGAGACACAAGGTGATCTGAAGCTTGACGGAGAGGGGGAGAGACAGAAAGAAAGAGAACATTACATTTCATAAAGCGTAAGAGAGAGAGAGAGAGAGAGAGAGAGAGAGAGAGAAAGAGAGAGCGAGAGAGAGCGAGAGAGAGAGAGAGAGAGAGAGAGATTGGCAAAAAAAGAGAGAAAGAGAGGAGAGAAGAAATGCCAAGAAAAGCATAGCAGCTCCCTCTTTCGCACGCACGCACGCACGCACGCACGCACGCACGCACGCACGCACGCACGCACGCACGCACGCACGCACGCACGCACGCACGCACGCACGCACGCACGCACGCACGCACGCACACACACACACACACACACACACACACACACACACACACACACACACACACACACACACACACACACACACACACACACACACACACACACACACACACACACACACACACACACACACACACACACACACACACACACACACACACACACACACACACACACACACACACACACACACACACACACACACACACACACACACACACACACACACACACACACACACACACACACACACACACACACACACACACACACACACACACACACACACACACACACACACACACACACACACACACACACACCTAACCAGATGCCTGTCAGCAAAATAAAGATTAAGAAATAGCAACCACTTCAGAGAAAGGAGGAATGGATAGCTGGTCCTCTCATCCACTTGTCTCAGGGCCATGCCTTCTTCTAGACTGTCAATCTTTGATAACGACTGAAGGAACAGAGGGAGAAGCGACAGGGAGGGAAAAGGGGGAGGGCGAGATATCAGACAGAGAGAGGAAGTGAAGGAGAGGAAAATAGAGTAAGGCAGAGGGGAGGAGAGGGAGATGGGGAGAGAGGGGGGCAAAGAGAGAGAGTAAGGGAAAGAGAGAGGAAGAGAGAGAGTAGGCCAAGGGAGATAGAGCGAGAGAGGAAGAGAGAGAGAGAGAGAGAGTAGCCCACGAGAGAGAGAAGAAAAGAGAGAGAGAAAGAGAAAGAGAGAGAGAGGAAGAGAGAGACAGAGGGAGGGAGAGAGAGAGAGAGAGAGGAAGAGAGAGAGAGTAACATGTCAGCCCCTCTCCAGGCATGTCAGTCCCTCTCCAGGCATGTCAGCCTCTCTCCAGGCATGTCAGTCCCTCTCCAAGCATGTCAGCCCCTCTCTAGGCATGTCATCCTCTCTCCAGGCATGTCAGCCTCTCTCCAGGCATGTCAGCCTCTCTTCAGGCATGTCAGTCCCTCTCCAGGCATGTCAGCCTCTCTCCAGGCATGTCAGTCCCTCTCCAAGCATGTCAGCCTCTCACCAGGCATGCCAGTCCCTCTCCAGGCATGTCAGCCTCTCACCAGGCATGTCAGCCCCTCTCCAGGCATGTAATCCTCTCTCCAGGCATGTCAGCCTCTCTCCAGGTATGTCATCCTCTCTCCAGGCATTTCATCCTCTCTCCAGGCATGTCAGCCTGTCTCCAGGCATGTCATCCTCTCTCCAGGCATGTCATCCTCTCTCCAGGCATGTCAGTCCCTCTCCAGGCATGTCAGCCTCTCTCCAGGCATGTCATCCTCTCTCCAGCCATGTCAGCCCCTCTCCAGGCATGTCAGTCCCTCTCCAGGCATGGCAGTCCCTCTCCAGGCATGTCAGCCTCTCTCCAGGCATGTAATCCTCTCTCCAGGCATGTCAGCCCCTCTCCAGGCATGTCAGTCCCTCTCCAGGCATGTCAGTCCCTCTCCAAGCATGTCAGTCCCTCTCCAGGCATGTCAGCCCCTCTCCAGGCATGTCAGTCCCTCTCCAGGCATGTCAGCCTCTCTCCAGGCATGTCAGTCCCTCTCCAGGCATGTCATCCTCTCTCCAAGCATGTGAGCCGGTTTCCAAGCATGTCATCCTCTCTCCAGGCATGTCAGCCCCTCTCCAGGCATGTCAGTCCCTCTCCAGGCATGTCAGCCTCTCTCCAGGCATGTCAGCCCCTCTCCAGGCATGTCAGTCCCTCTCCAGGCATGTCAGTCCCTCTCCAGGCATGTCATCCTCTCTCCAGGCATGGCATCCTCTCTCCAGGCATGTCATCCTCTCTCCAGGCATGTCAGCCCCTCTCCAGGCATGTCAGTCACTCTCCAAGCATGTCATCCTCTCTCCAGGCATGTCAGCCCCTCTCCAAGCATGTCATCCTCTCTCCAGGCATGTCAGCCCCTCTCCAGGCATGTCAGCCCCTCTCCAGGCATGTCAGTCTCTCTCCAAGCATGTCATCCTCTCTCCAGGCATGTCAGCCCCTCTCCAAGCATGTCATCCTCTCTCCAGTTATGTCATCCTCTCTCCAGGCATGTCAGCCCCTCTCCAGGCATGTCATCCTCTCTCCAGGCATGTCAGCCCCTCTCCAGGCATGTCAACCTCTCTCCAGGCATGTCAGCCCCTCTCCAGGCATGTCAGCCCCTCTCCAAGCATGTCATCCTCTCTCCAGGCATGTCAGCCCCTCTCCAGGCATGTCAGCCCCTCTCCAGGCATGTCAGTCCCTCTCCAAGCATGTCATCCTCTCTCCAGGCATGTCAGCCCCTCTCCAAGCATGTCATCCTCTCTCCAGGCATGTCATCCTCTCTCCAGGCATGTCAGCCCCTCTCCAGGCATGTCATCCTCTCTCCAGGCATGTCAGCCCCTCTCCAGGCATGTCATCCTCTCTCCAGGCATGTCAGCCCCTCTCCAGGCATGTCATCCTCTCTCCAGGCATGTCAGCCCCTCTCCAGGCATGTCAGTCCCTCTCCAGGCATGTCAGCCTCTCTCCAGGCATGTCAGTCTCTCTCCAGGCATGTCAGCCTCTCTCCAGGCATGTCAGTCCCTCTCCAGGCATGTCATCCTCTCTCCAGGCATGTCAGCCTCTCTCCAGGCATGTCAGCCTCTCTCCAGGCATGTCATTCTCTCTCCAGGCATGTCAGCCCCTCTCCAGGCATGTCAGTCCCACTCCAGGCATGTCAGCCCCTCTCCAGGCATGTCAGTCCCTCTCCAGGCATGTCAGCCTATCTCCAGGCATGTCAGTCCCTCTCCAGGCATGTCATCCTCTCTCCAAGCATGTCAGCCGGTTTCCAAGCATGTCATCCCTCTCCAGGCATGTCAGTCCCTCTCCAGGCATGTCATCCCTCTCCAGGCATGTCATCCTCTCTCCAGGCATGTCAGCCCCTCTCCAGGCATGTCAGTCCCTCTCCAGGCATGTCAGTCCCTCTCCAGGCATGTCATCCTCTCTCCAGGCATGTCAGCCCCTCTCCAGGCATGTCAGTCCCTCTCTAAGCATGTCATCCTCTCTCCAGGCATGTCATCCTCTCTCCAGGCATGTCATCCTCTCTCCAAGCATGTCATCCTCTCTCCAGGCATGTCATCCTCTCTCCAGGCATGTCAGTCCCTCTCCAAGCATGTCATCCTCTCTCCAGGCATGTCAGTCTCTCTCCAGGCATGTCAGCCCCTCTCCAGGCATGTCAGCCTCTCTCCAGGCATGTCAGTCCCTCTCCAAGCCAGTCAGTCCCTCTCCAAGCATGTCATCCTCTCTCCAGGCATGTCAGTCTCTCTCCAGGCATGTCAGCCCCTCTCCAGGCATGTCAGCCTCTCTCCAGGCATGTCAGTCCCTCTCCAGGCATGTCAGTCCCTCTCCAAGCCTGTCAGTCCCTCTCCAGGCATGTCAGCCTCTCTCCAGGCATGTCAGTCCCTCTCCAGGCATGTCAGCCTCTCTCCAGGCATGTCAGTCCCTCTCCAAGCATGTCAGCCTCTCACCAGGCATGCCAGTCCCTCTCCAGGCATGTCAGCCTCTCACCAGGCATGTCAGCCCCTCTCCAGGCATGTAATCCTCTCTCCAGGCATGTCAGCCTCTCTCCAGGTATGTCATCCTCTCTCCAGGCATTTCATCCTCTCTCCAGGCATGTCAGCCTGTCTCCAGGCATGTCATCCTCTCTTCAGGCATGTCATCCTCTCTCCAGGCATGTCAGTCCCTCTCCAGGCATGTCAGCCTCTCTCCAGGCATGTCATCCTCTCTCCAGCCATGTCAGCCCCTCTCCAGGCATGTCAGTCCCTCTCCAGGCATGGCAGTCCCTCTCCAGGCATGTCAGCCTCTCTCCAGGCATGTAATCCTCTCTCCAGGCATGTCAGCCCCTCTCCAGGCATGTCAGTCCCTCTCCAGGCATGTCAGTCCCTCTCCAAGCATGTCAGTCCCTCTCCAGGCATGTCAGCCCCTCTCCAGGCATGTCAGTCCCTCTCCAGGCATGTCATCCTCTCTCCAAGCATGTGAGCCGGTTTCCAAGTATGTCATCCTCTCTCCAGGCATGTCAGCCCCTCTCCAGGCATGTCAGTCGCTCTCCAGGCATGTCAGCCTCTCTCCAGGCATGTCAGCCCCTCTCCAGGCATGTCAGTCCCTCTCCAGGCATGTCAGTCCCTCTCCAGGCATGTCATCCTCTCTCCAGGCATGGCATCCTCTCTCCAGGCATGTCATCCTCTCTCCAGGCATGTCAGCCCCTCTCCAGGCATGTCAGTCCCTCTCCAAGCATGTCATCCTCTCTCCAGGCATGTCAGTCTCTCTCCAGGCATGTCAGCCCCTCTCCAGGCATGTCAGCCTCTCTCCAGGCATGTCAGTCCCTCTCCAGGCATGTCAGTCCCTCTCCAAGCCTGTCAGTCCCTCTCCAAGCATGTCATCCTCTCTCCAGGCATGTCAGTCTCTCTCCAGGCATGTCAGCCCCTCTCCAGGCATGTCAGCCTCTCTCCAGGCATGTCAGTCCCTCTCCAGGCATGTCAGTCCCTCTCCAAGCCTGTCAGTCCCTCTCCAGGCATGTCAGCCTCTCTCCAGGCATGTCAGTCCCTCTCCAGGCATGTCAGTCCCTCTCCAGGCATGTCAGCCTCTCTCCAGGCATGTCAGTCCCTCTCCAAGCCTGTCAGTCCCTCTCCAAGCATGTCATCCTCTCTCCAGGCATGTCAGTCTCTCTCCAGGCATGTCAGCCCCTCTCCAGGCATGTCAGCCTCTCTCCAGGCATGTCAGTCCCTCTCCAGGCATGTCAGTCCCTCTCCAAGCCTGTCAGTCCCTCTCCAGGCATGTCAGCCTCTCTCCAGGCATGTCAGTCCCTCTCCAGGCATGTCATCCTCTCTCCAAGCATGTCATCCTCTCTCCAGGCATGTCATCCTCTCTCCAGGCATGTCAGTCCCTCTCCAAGCATGTCATCCTCTCTCCAGGCATGTCAGTCTCTCTCCAGGCATGTCAGCCCCTCTCCAGGCATGTCAGCCTCTCTCCAGGCATGTCAGTCCCTCTCCAGGCATGTCAGTCCCTCTCCAAGCCTGTCAGTCCCTCTCCAAGCATGTCATCCTCTCTCCAGGCATGTCAGTCTCTCTCCAGGCATGTCAGCCCCTCTCCAGGCATGTCAGCCTCTCTCCAGGCATGTCAGTCCCTCTCCAGGCATGTCAGTCCCTCTCCAAGCCTGTCAGTCCCTCTCCAGGCATGTCAGCCTCTCTCCAGGCATGTCAGTCCCTCTCCAGGCATGTCAGCCTCTCTCCAGGCATGTCAGTCCCTCTCCAAGCATGTCAGCCTCTCACCAGGCATGCCAGTCCCTCTCCAGGCATGTCAGCCTCTCACCAGGCATGTCAGCCCCTCTCCAGGCATGTAATCCTCTCTCCAGGCATGTCAGCCTCTCTCCAGGTATGTCATCCTCTCTCCAGGCATTTCATCCCTCTCCAGGCATGTCAGCCTGTCTCCAGGCATGTCATCCTCTCTCCAGGCATGTCATCCTCTCTCCAGGCATGTCAGTCCCTCTCCAGGCATGTCAGCCTCTCTCCAGGCATGTCATCCTCTCTCCAGGCATGTCAGCCCCTCTCCAGGCATGTCAGTCCCTCTCCAGGCATGGCAGTCCCTCTCCAGGCATGTCAGCCTCTCTCCAGGCATGTAATCCTCTCTCCAGGCATGTCAGCCCCTCTCCAGGCATGTCAGTCCCTCTCCAGGCATGTCAGTCCCTCTCCAGGCATGTCAGTCCCTCTCCAGGCATGTCAGCCCCTCTCCAGGCATGTCAGTCCCTCTCCAGGCATGTCATCTCTCCAGGCATGAGCCGGTTTCATGTCATCCTCTCTCCAGGCATGTCAGCCCCTCTCCAGGCATGTCAGTCGCTCTCCAGGCATGTCAGCCCTCTCCAGGCATGTCAGCCCCTCTCCAGGCATGTCAGTCCCTCTCCAGGCATGTCAGTCCCTCTCCAGGCATGTCATCCTCTCTCCAGGCATGGCATCCTCTCTCCAGGCATGTCATCCCTCTCCAGGCATGTCAGCCCCTCTCCAGGCATGTCAGTCCCTCTCCAATCATGTCATCCTCTCTCCAGGCATGTCAGTCTCTCTCCAGGCATGTCAGCCCCTCTCCAGGCATGTCAGCCTCTCTCCAGGCATGTCAGTCCCTCTCCAGGCATGTCAGTCCCTCTCCAAGCCTGTCAGTCCCTCTCCAAGCATGTCATCCTCTCTCCAGGCATGTCAGTCTCTCTCCAGGCATGTCAGCCCCTCTCCAGGCATGTCAGCCTCTCTCCAGGCATGTCAGTCCCTCTCCAGGCATGTCAGTCCCTCTCCAAGCCTGTCAGTCCCTCTCCAGGCATGTCAGCCTCTCTCCAGGCATGTCAGTCCCTCTCCAGGCATGTCAGTCCCTCTCCAGGCATGTCAGCCTCTCTCCAGGCATGTCAGTCCCTCTCCAAGCCTGTCAGTCCCTCTCCAAGCATGTCATCCTCTCTCCAGGCATGTCAGTCTCTCTCCAGGCATGTCAGCCCCTCTCCAGGCATGTCAGCCTCTCTCCAGGCATGTCAGTCCCTCTCCAGGCATGTCAGTCCCTCTCCAAGCCTGTCAGTCCCTCTCCAGGCATGTCAGCCTCTCTCCAGGCATGTCAGTCCCTCTCCAGGCATGTCAGCCTCTCTCCAGGCATGTCAGTCCCTCTCCAAGCATGTCAGCCTCTCACCAGGCATGCCAGTCCCATCCAGGCATGTCAGCCTCTCACCAGGCATGTCAGCCCCTCTCCAGGCATGTAATCCTCTCTCCAGGCATGTCAGCCTCTCTCCAGGTATGTCATCCTCTCTCCAGGCATTTCATCCTCTCTCCAGGCATGTCAGCCTGTCTCCAGGCATGTCATCTCTCTCCAGGCATGTCATCCTCTCTCCAGGCATGTCAGTCCCTCTCCAGGCATGTCAGCCTCTCTCCAGGCATGTCATCCTCTCTCCAGCCATGTCAGCCCCTCTCCAGGCATGTCAGTCCCTCTCCAGGCATGTCAGTCCCTCTCCAGGCATGTCAGCCTCTCTCCAGGCATGTAATCCTCTCTCCAGGCATGTCAGCCCCTCTCCAGGCATGTCAGTCCCTCTCCAGGCATGTCAGTCCCTCTCCAGGCATGTCAGTCCCTCTCCAGGCATGTCAGCCCCTCTCCAGGCATGTCAGTCCCTCTCCAGGCATGTCATCCTCTCTCCAAGCATGTGAGCCGGTTTCCAAGCATGTCATCCTCTCTCCAGGCATGTCAGCCCCTCTCCAGGCATGTCAGTCGCTCTCCAGGCATGTCAGCCTCTCTCCAGGCATGTCATCCTCTCTCCAGCCATGTCAGCCCCTCTCCAGGCATGTCAGTCCCTCTCCAGGCATGGCAGTCCCTCTCCAGGCATGTCAGCCTGTCTCCAGGCATGTCATCCTCTCTCCAGGCATGTCATCCTCTCTCCAGGCATGTCAGTCCCTCTCCAGGCATGTCAGCCTCTCTCCAGGCATGTCATCCTCTCTCCAGCCATGTCAGCCCCTCTCCAGGCATGTCAGTCCCTCTCCAGGCATGGCAGTCCCTCTCCAGGCATGTCAGCCTCTCTCCAGGCATGTAATCCTCTCTCCAGGCATGTCAGCCCCTCTCCAGGCATGTCAGTCCCTCTCCAGGCATGTCAGTCCCTCTCCAAGCATGTCAGTCCCTCTCCAGGCATGTCAGCCCCTCTCCAGGCATGTCAGTCCCTCTCCAGGCATGTCATCCTCTCTCCAAGCATGTGAGCCGGTTTCCAAGTATGTCATCCTCTCTCCAGGCATGTCAGCCCCTCTCCAGGCATGTCAGTCGCTCTCCAGGCATGTCAGCCTCTCTCCAGGCATGTCAGCCCCTCTCCAGGCATGTCAGTCCCTCTCCAGGCATGTCAGTCCTCTCCAGGCATGTCATCCTCTCTCCAGGCATGGCATCCTCTCTCCAGGCATGTCATCCTCTCTCCAGGCATGTCAGCCCCTCTCCAGGCATGTCAGTCCCTCTCCAATCATGTCATCCTCTCTCCAGGCATGTCAGTCTCTCTCCAGGCATGTCAGCCCCTCTCCAGGCATGTCAGCCTCTCTCCAGGCATGTCAGTCCCTCTCCAGGCATGTCAGTCCCTCTCCAAGCCTGTCAGTCCCTCTCCAAGCATGTCATCCTCTCTCCAGGCATGTCAGTCTCTCTCCAGGCATGTCAGCCCCTCTCCAGGCATGTCAGCCTCTCTCCAGGCATGTCAGTCCCTCTCCAGGCATGTCAGTCCCTCTCCAAGCCTGTCAGTCCCTCTCCAGGCATGTCAGCCTCTCTCCAGGCATGTCAGTCCCTCTCCAGGCATGTCAGCCCCTCTCCAGGCATGTCAGCCTCTCTCCAGGCATGTCAGTCCCTCTCCAAGCCTGTCAGTCCCTCTCCAAGCATGTCATCCTCTCTCCAGGCATGTCAGTCTCTCTCCAGGCATGTCAGCCCCTCTCCAGGCATGTCAGCCTCTCTCCAGGCATGTCAGTCCCTCTCCAGGCATGTCAGTCCCTCTCCAAGCCTGTCAGTCCCTCTCCAGGCATGTCAGCCCTCTCCAGGCATGTCAGTCCCTCTCCAGGCATGTCAGTCCCTCTCCAGGCATGTCAGTCCCTCTCCAAGCATGTCAGCCTCTCACCAGGCATGCCAGTCCCTCTCCAGGCATGTCAGCCTCTCACCAGGCATGTCAGCCCCTCTCCAGGCATGTAATCCTCTCTCCAGGCATGTCAGCCTCTCTCCAGGTATGTCATCCTCTCTCCAGGCATTTCATCCTCTCTCCAGGCATGTCAGCCTGTCTCCAGGCATGTCATCCTCTCTCCAGGCATGTCATCCTCTCTCCAGGCATGTCAGTCCCTCTCCAGGCATGTCAGCCTCTCTCCAGGCATGTCATCCTCTCTCCAGCCATGTCAGCCCCTCTCCAGGCATGTCAGTCCCTCTCCAGGCATGGCAGTCCCTCTCCAGGCATGTCAGCCTCTCTCCAGGCATGTAATCCTCTCTCCAGGCATGTCAGCCCCTCTCCAGGCATGTCAGTCCCTCTCCAGGCATGTCAGTCCCTCTCCAAGCATGTCAGTCCCTCTCCAGGCATGTCAGCCCCTCTCCAGGCATGTCAGTCCCTCTCCAGGCATGTCATCCTCTCTCCAAGCATGTGAGCCGGTTTCCAAGCATGTCATCCCTCTCCAGGCATGTCAGCCCCTCTCCAGGCATGTCAGTCGCTCTCCAGGCATGTCAGCCTCTCTCCAGGCATGTCAGCCCCTCTCCAGGCATGTCAGTCCCTCTCCAGGCATGTCAGTCCCTCTCCAGGCATGTCATCCTCTCTCCAGGCATGGCATCCTCTCTCCAGGCATGTCATCCTCTCTCCAGGCATGTCAGCCCCTCTCCAGGCATGTCATCCTCTCTCCAGGCATGTCAGCCCCTCTCCAGGCATGTCATCCTCTCTCCAGGCATGTCAGCCCCTCTCCAGGCATGTCAGTCCCTCTCCAGGCATGTCAGCCTCTCTCCAGGCATGTCAGTCTCTCTCCAGGCATGTCAGCTCTCTCTCCAGGCATGTCAGTCCCTCTCCAGGCATGTCATCCCTCTCCAGGCATGTCAGCCTCCTCCAGGCATGTCAGCCCTCTCCAGGCATGTCAGCCCCTCTCCAGGCATGTCAGTCCCTCTCCAGGCATGTCAGCCTCTCTCCAGGCATGTCAGTCCCTCTCCAAGCATGTCAGCCTCTCACCAGGCATGCCAGTCCCTATCCAGGCATGTCAGCCTCTCACCAGGCATGTCAGCCCCTCTCCAGGCATGTAATCCTCTCTCCAGGCATGTCAGCCTCTCTCCAGGTATGTCATCCTCTCTCCAGGCATTTCATCCTCTCTCCAGGCATGTCAGCCTGTCTCCAGGCATGTCATCCTCTCTCCAGGCATGTCATCCTCTCTCCAGGCATGTCAGTCCCTCTCCAGGCATGTCAGCCTCTCTCCAGGCATGTCATCCTCTCTCCAGCCATGTCAGCCCCTCTCCAGGCATGTCAGTCCCTCTCCAGGCATGGCAGTCCCTCTCCAGGCATGTCAGCCTCTCTCCAGGCATGTAATCCTCTCTCCAGGCATGTCAGCCCCTCTCCAGGCATGTCAGTCCCTCTCCAGGCATGTCAGTCCCTCTCCAAGCATGTCAGTCCCTCTCCAGGCATGTCAGCCCCTCTCCAGGCATGTCAGTCCCTCTCCAGGCATGTCATCCTCTCTCCAAGCATGTGAGCCGGTTTCCAAGCATGTCATCCTCTCTCCAGGCATGTCAGCCCCTCTCCAGGCATGTCAGTCGCTCTCCAGGCATGTCAGCCTCTCTCCAGGCATGTCAGCCCCTCTCCAGGCATGTCAGTCCCTCTCCAGGCATGTCAGTCCCTCTCCAGGCATGTCATCCCTCTCCAGGCATGGCATCCTCTCTCCAGGCATGTCATCCTCTCTCCAGGCATGTCAGCCCCTCTCCAGGCATGTCATCCTCTCTCCAGGCATGTCAGCCCCTCTCCAGGCATGTCATCCTCTCTCCAGGCATGTCAGCCCCTCTCCAGGCATGTCAGTCCCTCTCCAGGCATGTCAGCCTCTCTCCAGGCATGTCAGTCTCTCTCCAGGCATGTCAGCCTCTCTCCAGGCATGTCAGTCCCTCTCCAGGCATGTCATCCTCTCTCCAGGCATGTCAGCCTCTCTCCAGGCATGTCAGCCTCTCTCCAGGCATGTCAGCCCCTCTCCAGGCATGTCAGTCCCACTCCAGGCATGTCATCCTCTCTCCAGGCATGTCAGTCCCTCTCCAGGCATGTCATCCTCTCTCCAGGCATGTCATCCTCTCTCCAGGCATGTCAGCCCCTCTCCAGGCATGTCAGTCCCTCTCCAAGCATGTCATCCTCTCTCCAGGCATGTCAGCCCCTCTCCAAGCATAACATCCTCTCTCCAGGCATGTCAGCCCCTCTCCAGGCATGTCAGCCCCTCTCCAGGCATGTCAGTCTCTCTCCAAGCATGTCATCCTCTCTCCAGGCATGTCAGCCCCTCTCCAAGCACGTCATCCTCTCTCCAGGCATGTCAGCCCCTCTCCAGGCATGTCATCCTCTCTCCAGGCATGTCAGCCCCTCTCCAGGCATGTCATCCTCTCTCCAGGCATGTCAGCCCCTCTCCAGGCATGTCAGTCCCTCTCCAGGCATGTCAGTCCCTCTCCAGGCATGTCATCCTCTCTCCAGGCATGTCAGCCCCTCTCCAGGCATGTCAGTCCCTCTCTAAGCATGTCATCCTCTCTCCAGGCATGTCATCCTCTCTCCAGGCATGTCATCCTCTCTCCAAGCATGTCATCCTCTCTCCAGGCATGTCATCCTCTCTCCAGGCATGTCAGTCCCTCTCCAGGCATGTCAGCCTCTCTCCAGGCATGTCAGTCCCTCTCCAAGCATGTCAGCCTCTCACCAGGCATGCCAGTCCCTATCCAGGCATGTCAGCCTCTCACCAGGCATGTCAGCCCCTCTCCAGGCATGTAATCCTCTCTCCAGGCATGTCAGCCTCTCTCCAGGTATGTCATCCTCTCTCCAGGCATTTCATCCTCTCTCCAGGCATGTCAGCCTGTCTCCAGGCATGTCATCCTCTCTCCAGGCATGTCATCCTCTCTCCAGGCATGTCAGTCCCTCTCCAGGCATGTCAGCCTCTCTCCAGGCATGTCATCCTCTCTCCAGCCATGTCAGCCCCTCTCCAGGCATGTCAGTCCCTCTCCAGGCATGGCAGTCCCTCTCCAGGCATGTCAGCCTCTCTCCAGGCATGTAATCCTCTCTCCAGGCATGTCAGCCCCTCTCCAGGCATGTCAGTCCCTCTCCAGGCATGTCAGTCCCTCTCCAAGCATGTCAGTCCCTCTCCAGGCATGTCAGCCCCTCTCCAGGCATGTCAGTCCCTCTCCAGGCATGTCATCCTCTCTCCAAGCATGTGAGCCGGTTTCCAAGCATGTCATCCTCTCTCCAGGCATGTCAGCCCCTCTCCAGGCATGTCAGTCGCTCTCCAGGCATGTCAGCCTCTCTCCAGGCATGTCAGCCCCTCTCCAGGCATGTCAGTCCCTCTCCAGGCATGTCAGTCCCTCTCCAGCCATGTCATCCTCTCTCCAGGCATGGCATCCTCTCTCCAGGCATGTCATCCTCTCTCCAGGCATGTCAGCCCCTCTCCAGGCATGTCATCCTCTCTCCAGGCATGTCAGCCCCTCTCCAGGCATGTCATCCTCTCTCCAGGCATGTCAGCCCCTCTCCAGGCATGTCAGTCCCTCTCCAGGCATGTCAGCCTCTCTCCAGGCATGTCAGTCTCTCTCCAGGCATGTCAGCCTCTCTCCAGGCATGTCAGTCCCTCTCCAGGCATGTCATCCTCTCTCCAGGCATGTCAGCCTCTCTCCAGGCATGTCAGCCTCTCTCCAGGCATGTCAGCCTCTCTCCAGGCATGTCAGCCCCTCTCCAGGCATGTCAGTCCCACTCCAGGCATGTCAGCCCCTCTCCAGGCATGTCAGTCCCTCTCCAGGCATGTCAGCCTATCTCCAGGCATGTCAGTCCCTCTCCAGGCATGTCATCCTCTCTCCAAGCATGTCAGCCGGTTTCCAAGCATGTCATCCTCTCTCCAGGCATGTCAGTCCCTCTCCAGGCATGTCATCCTCTCTCCAGGCATGTCATCCTCTCTCCAGGCATGTCAGCCCCTCTCCAGGCATGTCAGTCCCTCTCCAAGCATGTCATCCTCTCTCCAGGCATGTCAGCCCCTCTCCAAGCATAACATCCTCTCTCCAGGCATGTCAGCCCCTCTCCAGGCATGTCAGCCCCTCTCCAGGCATGTCAGTCTCTCTCCAAGCATGTCATCCTCTCTCCAGGCATGTCAGCCCCTCTCCAAGCACGTCATCCTCTCTCCAGGCATGTCAGCCCCTCTCCAGGCATGTCATCCTCTCTCCAGGCATGTCAGCCCCTCTCCAGGCATGTCATCCTCTCTCCAGGCATGTCAGCCCCTCTCCAGGCATGTCAGTCCCTCTCCAGGCATGTCAGCCTCTCTCCAGGCATGTCAGTCTCTCTCCAGGCATATCAGCCTCTCTCCAGGCATGTCAGTCCCTCTCCAGGCATGTCATCCTCTCTCCAGGCATGTCAGGCTCTCTCCAGGCATGTCAGCCTCTCTCCAGGCATGTCAGCCCCTCTCCAGGCATGTCAGTCCCACTCCAGGCATGTCAGCCCCTCTCCAGGCATGTCAGCCTCTCTCCAGGCATGTCAGCCCCTCTCCAGGCATGTCAGTCCCACTCCAGGCATGTCAGCCCCTCTCCAGGCATGTCAGCCCCTCTCCAGGCATGTCAGTCTCTCTCCAAGCATGTCATCCTCTCTCCAGGCATGTCAGCCCCTCTCCAAGCACGTCATCCTCTCTCCAGGCATGTCAGCCCCTCTCCAGGCATGTCATCCTCTCTCCAGGCATGTCATCCTCTCTCCAGGCATGTCAGCCCCTCTCCAGGCATGTCAGTCCCTCTCCAGGCATGTCAGTCCCTCTCCAGGCATGTCATCCTCTCTCCAGGCATGTCAGCCCCTCTCCAGGCATGTCAGTCCCTCTCTAAGCATGTCATCCTCTCTCCAGGCATGTCATCCTCTCTCCATGCATGTCATCCTCTCTCCAAGCATGTCATCCTCTCTCCAGGCATGTCATCCTCTCTCCAGGCATGTCAGTCCCTCTCCAAGCATGTCATCCTCTCTCCAGGCATGTCAGTCTCTCTCCAGGCATGTCAGCCCCTCTCCAGGCATGTCAGCCTCTCTCCAGGCATGTCAGTCCCTCTCCAGGCATGTCAGTCCCTCTCCAAGCCTGTCAGTCCCTCTCCAAGCATGTCATCCTCTCTCCAGGCATGTCAGTCTCTCTCCAGGCATGTCAGCCCCTCTCCAGGCATGTCAGCCTCTCTCCAGGCATGTCAGTCCCTCTCCAGGCATGTCAGTCCCTCTCCAAGCCTGTCAGTCCCTCTCCAAGCATGTCATCCTCTCTCCAGGCATGTCAGTCTCTCTCCAGGCATGTCAGCCCCTCTCCAGGCATGTCAGCCTCTCTCCAGGCATGTCAGTCCCTCTCCAGGCATGTCAGTCCCTCTCCAAGCCTGTCAGTCCCTCTCCAGGCATGTCAGCCTCTCTCCAGGCATGTCAGTCCCTCTCCAGGCATGTCAGTCCCTCTCCAGGCATGTCAGCCTCTCTCCAGGCATGTCAGTCCCTCTCCAAGCCTGTCAGTCCCTCTCCAAGCATGTCATCCTCTCTCCAGGCATGTCAGTCTCTCTCCAGGCATGTCAGCCCCTCTCCAGGCATGTCAGCCTCTCTCCAGGCATGTCAGTCCCTCTCCAGGCATGTCAGTCCCTCTCCAAGCCTGTCAGTCCCTCTCCAGGCATGTCAGCCTCTCTCCAGGCATGTCAGTCCCTCTCCAGGCATGTCAGCCTCTCTCCAGGCATGTCAGTCCCTCTCCAAGCATGTCAGCCTCTCACCAGGCATGCCAGTCCCTATCCAGGCATGTCAGCCTCTCACCAGGCATGTCAGCCCCTCTCTAGGCATGTAATCCTCTCTCCAGGCATGTCAGCCTCTCTCCAGGTATGTCATCCTCTCTCCAGGCATTTCATCCTCTCTCCAGGCATGTCAGCCTGTCTCCAGGCATGTCATCCTCTCTCCAGGCATGTCATCCTCTCTCCAGGCATGTCAGTCCCTCTCCAGGCATGTCAGCCTCTCTCCAGGCATGTCATCCTCTCTCCAGCCATGTCAGCCCCTCTCCAGGCATGTCAGTCCCTCTCCAGGCATGGCAGTCCCTCTCCAGGCATGTCAGCCTCTCTCCAGGCATGTAATCCTCTCTCCAGGCATGTCAGCCCCTCTCCAGGCATGTCAGTCCCTCTCCAGGCATGTCAGTCCCTCTCCAAGCATGTCAGTCCCTCTCCAGGCATGTCAGCCCCTCTCCAGGCATGTCAGTCCCTCTCCAGGCATGTCATCCTCTCTCCAAGCATGTGAGCCGGTTTCCAAGCATGTCATCCTCTCTCCAGGCATGTCAGCCCCTCTCCGGGCATGTCAGTCGCTCTCCAGGCATGTCAGCCTCTCTCCAGGCATGTCAGCCCCTCTCCAGGCATGTCAGTCCCTCTCCAGGCATGTCAGTCCCTCTCCAGGCATGTCATCCTCTCTCCAGGCATGGCATCCTCTCTCCAGGCATGTCATCCTCTCTCCAGGCATGTCAGCCCCTCTCCAGGCATGTCAGTCCCTCTCCAAGCATGTCATCCTCTCTCCAGGCATGTCAGCCCCTCTCCAAGCATGTCATCCTCTCTCCAGGCATGTCAGCCCCTCTCCAGGCATGTCAGCCCCTCTCCAGGCATGTCAGTCTCTCCAAGCATGTCATCCTCTCTCCAGGCATGTCAGCCCCTCTCCAAGCATGTCATCCTCTCTCCAGGCATGTCATCCTCTCTCCAGGCATGTCAGCCCCTCTCCAGGCATGTCATCCTCTCTCCAGGCATGTCAGCCCCTCTCCAGGCATGTCATCCTCTCTCCAGGCATGTCAGCCCCTCTCCAGGCATGTCAGCCCCTCTCCAAGCATGTCATCCTCTCTCCAGGCATGTCAGCCCCTCTCCAGGCATGTCAGCCCCTCTCCAGGCATGTCAGTCCCTCTCCAAGCATGTCATCCTCTCTCCAGGCATGTCAGCCCCTCTCCAAGCATGTCATCCTCTCTCCAGGCATGTCATCCTCTCTCCAGGCATGTCAGCCCCTCTCTAGGCATGTCATCCTCTCTCCAGGCATGTCAGCCCCTCTCCAGGCATGTCATCCTCTCTCCAGGCATGTCAGCCCCTCTCCAGGCATGTCATCCTCTCTCCAGGCATGTCAGCCCCTCTCCAGGCATGTCAGTCCCTCTCCAGGCATGTCAGCCTCTCTCCAGGCATGTCAGTCTCTCTCCAGGCATGTCAGCCTCTCTCCAGGCATGTCAGTCCCTCTCCAGGCATGTCATCCTCTCTCCAAGCATGTGAGCCGGTTTCCAAGCATGTCATCCTCTCTCCAGGCATGTCAGCCCCTCTCCGGGCATGTCAGTCGCTCTCCAGGCATGTCAGCCTCTCTCCAGGCATGTCAGCCCCTCTCCAGGCATGTCAGTCCCTCTCCAGGCATGTCAGTCCCTCTCCAGGCATGTCATCCTCTCTCCAGGCATGGCATCCTCTCTCCAGGCATGTCATCCTCTCTCCAGGCATGTCAGCCCCTCTCCAGGCATGTCAGTCCCTCTCCAAGCATGTCATCCTCTCTCCAGGCATGTCAGCCCCTCTCCAAGCATGTCATCCTCTCTCCAGGCATGTCAGCCCCTCTCCAGGCATGTCAGCCCCTCTCCAGGCATGTCAGTCTCTCTCCAAGCATGTCATCCTCTCTCCAGGCATGTCAGCCCCTCTCCAAGCATGTCATCCTCTCTCCAGGCATGTCATCCTCTCTCCAGGCATGTCAGCCCCTCTCCAGGCATGTCATCCTCTCTCCAGGCATGTCAGCCCCTCTCCAGGCATGTCATCCTCTCTCCAGGCATGTCAGCCCCTCTCCAGGCATGTCAGCCCCTCTCCAAGCA